>NC_048595.1:100296524-100446524 GCF_003668045.3 Cricetulus griseus | reverse complement strand
CGCAACTTTAATCCCAACATTCAGGAGGTAGAGGCAAGAAGATTTCTATGAAATCAAGTCTACAGAGTTCCAGACCAACCAGGGCTACATAGTGAAATCTATTTTAACATTCTCCCAAAACAGACAAAAAAGAACCAAAATACCCTAAGACAAACAACAAAAATCTCATGCTGAAAGTAATATGGACCTGTTTTTACACATGAACAGCAAAAAGATTGTGATTTTTTTTGAAAAGAATATAGTATAGGTCTTAGAGTGTAGGTTGGCCTAAAACTCAAAGACTATCCTTAACTCTTGTTCTTACTGCCCCCACCTCCCAGATGCTGGAATTAAAGCATGTACTATCCCATATAAATCTAATATTAGGATTTATTAAAGCTAAAACTATATCAGTGGGGTGATGCATGCCTTTATTCCCAACTCTCAGGAGGCAGAGGAAGGTGGATCTCTGAATTCAAGGACAGCCTGGTCTACATAGTGAGTTCTAGGACAGCCAGAGCTATATAGTGAGACCCTATCTTGAAAAACAAACAAAAACAAAACAAAAGGCCAAAAACAAAACAAATAACAACAACAACAACAAACCCCTAAAACTGGATAGCCACACATTTGAGTGGTCATGATCTCATTGTGTGCCCCTGGCTGGCCTAGAACAAAGATAACAGCTTTCCTATATACCTACCTCTCCAGTGCTGAGATCAAAGGTGTGCATCACTGAGCCCAACAATTGTTTTTCAACTTTATGAGACAAAGTCTTACATAATTTAGGGCTTGACATTGTGGGCCTGCTATCCTATCCTCCCAAGTGGTGGGATTGCAGCATGCACACTGTTGGGTCCATTTCCCCCTTTTTCTGATCTCTCTCTTCTGTCTTCTGCCTTAAAAGCTGTAGTGTTAGTGGTTTTCAGGATGAATTATTAGACATAATAGTTAATCTTCCATACCTATTTATTAATTATAGTCAGATAATTTCCATTCCATTTAAAGCTATTTTAATTCCCTTCTTTTTGAAAAAGGCTCTTTCATTTTCAATTTTATGTGTATTGGTGTTCTGCTTGTATATGTGCACCATGTGTGTCCTTGGTGCCTGAGGAGGCCAGGAGAGGGTGGGGATCTCTTGGAACAGAGTTATAGATAGTTGTGAGCCATCAGGTGGGTGTGGGAACTGAATCCAGATCCTCTGCAATAGCAGCAAGTGATGGCATCTAATGAGCCATCTCTTTAGCCTCAGTTTTGAGAGAGGATCTTATTATGTAGTTCTGACTGACCTAATATTTTGAAGTCATTACATTATATGACCTCCAACTTGCATACATCCTCCTGTCTTTGCTTACCAGTGATAGGACTATAGGCATAGACCAGTACAACCAGCTAATTTTTAAAAATTCTAACTATATTTAAAATTTTGTTTGTTATTTTTTATTTGTGCTTATATTATTTATCTTAATTTTTTATCAGCTCTGAATATTTATCTTAATTTTTATAGGTATTGGTAGGGCAGTGACAATTATTTAAAATAGTTTAATTTTATTAAACTGCTTTTGTTTTTGTTGTTTTTTGAGATCTTTCTCTGTGTAGCCCTAGCTATTCTGGAACTCACTCTGTAGACCAGGCTAGCCTAGATCTCAAAGATCCACCTGCCTCTGCCTCCCCAGTGTTGGGATTAAAGGTGTGCGCCACTACTGTCTGGCTTTTATTAAACACTTTTAAAACTACATATTTATTTATTTATTTATTTATTTATTTATTTATTTATTTATTTATTTATTTATTTATTTGAGACAGGGTTTCTCTGTGTAGCTTTGTAGACCAGGCTGGCCTCGAACTCACAGAGATCCGCCTGCCTCTGCCTCCCAAGTGCTGGAATTAAAGACGTGCGCCACCACTGCCTGGGCATCTTTATTTGGTGTGTTGTATGTGCATGTGGATATTAGGAGATGGCTTTAGGGAGTTGGTTTTCTTTTTTACCATATGGGTCCTGGGAATCAAATTCAAGTCGTCAGACATGGAAACAAGCACCAAGCACATATTTACTTAGCTGTCTTGATAGTTCCAAACCTGTTTGGGTTTTATGAAAGAATCTCATGTAGCTAACTTTGAGCTCCTGTTCTTACTGCCTCTACTTTTCTTTCTCTCTCTCTCTCTCTCTCTCTCTCTCTCTCTCTCTCTCTCTCTTTCTTTCTTTCTTGTTTTTTGAGATAGGGTTTCTGTTACTTTTTAAATTTCATTTTACATTCAGCCAAAGTTCTACCTCCCACTCCTCCTCCCACCCCCCTCACTCACCCCCCCCATCCCACCATCATCCACTCCTTCCAACAGATAAGGGCTCCCATGGGAAATTGACAGTTTGGTACATTAAGGTGGGGCAGGACCAAGCCCCTCCCCTCTATGTAATCTGAGCATGGCATCCTCTCATAGGGAATAGGCTCTAACAAGCTAGCTCATGCACAAGGGATAGATCCTGGTCCAACTGCCAGGGACCCAACAGATAGCCTAAGCTTCACAACTGTCTCCTGCATATGGAGGGCCTAGTTCAGTCCCCTGGAGGCTCCACAGCTGTCTGTCTAGAGTTCGTGAGTTTCCACCAGTTTGGTTTAGATGTCTCTGTAGATTTCTCCATCATGATCTTGACCACCCTTGCTCATGTATTCCCTGCTCCCTCTCTTTGACTGGATTCCCAGAGTTTGGTCTGCACTTGGTTGTGGATCTCTGCATCTGGTTTCATCAATTACTGGAAAAAGGCTCTAGCTTCTTGGGAGTTGTGGATTGTAGTCTGGGTATCCTTTGTTTTATATCTAATATCCACGTATGAGTGAGTACATACTGTGTCTTTCTGAGTCTGAGTTACCTCACTAAGGATGTTTTTTCTAGTTCTATCCATTTGCCTGCAAATTTCATGTCATTTTTAAAAAAATAGCTGAGTAATACTCCATTGTGTAAATGACACATTCTTCATCCATTCTTCAGTTGTGGGGGATCTAGGTTGTTTCCAGGTTCTGGCTATAATGAATAATGCTGCTGCTATGAATATTGTTGAGCAAGTGTCCTTGTAGTATGATTGAGTATCCTTTGGGTATGCCCAAGAGTGATATTGCTGGGTCTTGCGGTAGATTGTTTCCCAATTTTCTGAGAAACTGCTATAGTGATTTCTAGAATGGCTGTACAAGTTTGCACTGCCACCAACAGTGGAAGAGTGTTCCCCTGACTCCACATCCTCTCCAACATAAGCTGTCTTCAGTATTTTTGATCTTAGCCATTCTGGCAGGTGTTAAGATAGTATCTCAGAGTAGTTTTATTTGCATTTTCCTGATGACTAAGGATGTTGAACAATTCCTTAAATGTCTTTATGCCATTTGAGTTTCTTCTGTTGAGAATTCTGTTTAGCTCTCTAACCCATTTAAAAAATGGATTATTTGGTATTTTGTTGTCTAGTTTCTTGAGTTTTTATATATATTTTGGAGGTCAGTCCTCTGTCAGTTGTGGGGCTAGTGAAGATCTTTTCCCATTCTGTAGGCTGTTATTTTGTCTTGTTGACTGTATCCTTTTCCTTACAGAAGCTTTTTAGTTTCAGGAGGTCCCATTTATTGATTGTTGCTATCAGTATCTGTGCTACCAGTGTTCTATTTAGGAAGTGGTCTCCTATGCCAATGTGTTCCAGGCTACTTCCCACCTTCTCTTCTATCAGGTTCAATGTAACTGGTTTTATGTTGAGGTCTAGATCCACTTGTACTGGAGTTTTGTGCAAGGTGATAGGGATCTATTTTCAGTCTTCTATATGTTGACATCCAGTTATGCCAGCACCATTTGTTAAAGATGTTTTCCTTTTTCCATTGTACTTTTTTGGTTTCTTTGCCAAAAATCAGTTGTTCATATGTGCATGGATTAATGTCACGGTCTTCAATTTGATCCCATTGATTCACATTTCTCTATAGTAGAGCTTGAGTTCACGGATGGTGATGCCCCAGGAAGTTCCTTTATTGTACACGATTGTTTTGGCTATTCTGTTTTGTTTTTGTTTTTTGTATATGAAGTTGAGTAATGTTTTTTCAAGGTCTGTGAAGAATTGTGTTGAGATTTTTTTTTTGTGTTGAGATTTTGTTGAGTATGTTTTTTTGTGTTTGTGTGTAATGTTCTATAGATGTCTGTTAAGTCCATTTGAGTCATAACATGTTAGTTTCCTTATTTCTCTGTTAAGCTTCTGTCTGGCAGACCTGTCCAGTGGTGAGTTGTTGAACCTGTAAATTGCTTTTTGTAAGATTGCCATTTTTATTATGTTGATCCTACCTTTCTAAGAGCATGGGAGATCTTTCCATTTTCTGATGTCTTCTTCAATTTCTTTCTTTAGAGACTCAAAGTTCTTGTCATACAGGTCTTTTACTTGTTTGGTTAGAGTTACCCCGAGATGTTTTATATTTGTGGCTATTGTAAAGAGTGATATTTCTCTGATTTCTTTCTCAGCCCATTTATCATTTGTGTATAGGGGGCTACTGATTTTTTTGAGTTAATCTTGTATCCTACCATATTACTGAAGGTGTTTATCAGCTGTAGGAGTTCCCAGTTAGAGTTTTTGGGGTCACTTATGTATACTATCATCATCATCTGTAAAAAGTGATAGTTTGGCTTCTTGCTTTCCAATTTGTATCCCTTTGACCTCCTTTTGTTGTCTTATTGCTTTAGCTAGAACTTTGAGTACAATATTGAATAGATATGGAGAGAGTTGACAGCCTTGTCTTGTTCCTGATTTTAGTGGGATTGCTTTGAGTTTCACTCCATTTAGTTTGATGTTGGCTGTTGGGTTACTGTATATTGCCTTTATTATGTTTAGGTGTGTTCCTTGAATCCCTATTCTCTGCAAGACCTTTATCATGAAGGGTTGTTGAATTTTATTGAAGACCTTTTCAGCATCTAGTGAGATGATCATTTGGTTTTTTTCTTTCAGTTTGTTTATATGGTGGATTACATTGATGGATCTTCATATATTGAACCATTCCTGCATCTCTGGGATGAATCCTACTTGGTCATGGTGGATGATTTTTCTGATATGTTCTTGGATTAGGTTTGTCAGTATTTTTATTTTATTTCATTTTATTTTTTTGAGACAGGGTTTCTCTGTGCAGCTTTGTAGACCAGGCTGGTCTTCAACTCACAGAGATCCACTTGCCTCTGCCTCCCAAGGGCTGGGATTAAAGACTGTGCCACCACCACCCAGCTTGGTTTGCCAGTATTTTATTGAGTATTTTTGCATCTATGTTCATGAGGGAATTGTACTGTAATTGTACTGTAATAAGAGAATCTGTAATTCTCTTTCTTAGTTGTGTCTTTGTGTGGTTTGGGTATCAGGGTAACTGTTGCCTTGTAAAAAGAGTTTGGCAATGTTCCTTCTGTTTCTATTGTGTGGAATAATTTGAGGAGTATTGGTATTAGCTCTTTGAACATCTGATAGAATTCTGCACTGAATTCATCTGGGCCTGGACTTTTTTGGGTTGGGAGATTATTGATAACTGTTTCTATTTCCTTAGGGGTTATAGGTGTATTTAAGTTGTTTATCTGTTCTTGATTTAATTTTGGTATGTGGTACTTACCTAGAAAATTGTCCATTTCCTTTGAGTTTTTCAATTTTGTGGAGTACAGGTTTTTGAAGTGTGACCTGGATTCTCTGGATTTCCTCAGTGTCTGTTGTTATGTCCCCCTTTTCGTTTCTGATTTTGTTAATTTGGATATTCTCTCTCTGTCTTTTGGTTAGTTTGGATAGAGGTTTGTCTATTTTGTTGAATTTCTCAAAGAACCAACTCTTTGTCTCATTGAGTCTCTGCATTGTTTTCTTTGTTTCTATTTTATTGATTTCAGCCCCCAATTTGACTATTTCTTGCTGTCTACTCCTTCTGGGTGAGTTTGCTTCTTTTTTGTTCTAGCGCTTTCTGTTTTGTTAATTCACTAGTGTGGGATTTTTCCAGCTTCTTTATGTAGGCATTTAGTGCTATGAACTTTCCTCTCAGCACTGCTTTCACTGTGTCCCATAAGTTTGGGTATGTTGTGCTGTCATTTTCATTAAATTTTAGGAAGTCTTTTATTTATTTCTTTATTTCTTCCTTGACCTAGTTGTGGTTCATTTGATTACTGTTCAATTTTCATGTGTTTGTGGGCTTTCTGAAATTAATGTTACTGTTGAATTCTAACTTTAAGCTGTGGTGATCTGATAGGGTACAGGGGTTTATTTCAATTTCTTTGTATCTGTTGAGGTTCGCTTTGTTACCAAATATGTGGTCTATTTTTGAGAAGGTTCTATGAGGTGCTTAAAAGAAAGTATGTTCTTTTGTGTTTGTGTGTAATGTCCTATAGATGTCTGTTAAGTCCATTTGAGTCATAACATGTTAGTTCCCTTATTTCTCTGTTAAGCTTCTGTCTGGCAGACCTGTCCAGTGGTGAGAGTGGGGTGTTGAAGTCTCCCATTATTAGTGTGTGGGGCTTGATTTGTGATTTAAGTTTTAGCAATGTTTCTTTTACAAATGCAGGAGCCGTTGTGTTTGGGGCATAGATGTTCAGAATTGAGATTTCCGCTTGATGGATTTTTCCTGCTGTGTATATGAAATGGCTGTCTTCATCTCTTTTGATTACTTTTAGTTTCAAGTCTATTTTGTTAGATATTAGGATAGCTACACTAGCTTGTTTCTTAGGTCCATTTGATTGGAAAGTCTTCCCAACTCTATACCTGAGGTAATAGCTGCCTTTGAAGTTGAGGTGTATTTCTTATATGCAGCAAAAGGATGGATTCTATTTTCATATCCAGTCTGTTAGCCTGTATCTTTTTATAGGCGAATTGAGTCCATTGATATTAAGGGATTTTAATGACTGAGGTTGCTAGTTCCTGTTATTGTTTTTGTTGTTGTTGGTATTATGTGTGTGTTTCCCTTCTTTGGGATTTGCTGGTGTGGGGTTATCTATTGCCTGTGTTTTTGTGGGTATAGCTAACTTCCTTGGGTTGGCCTTTTCCTTCTTGTACTTTCTGTAGGGTTGGATTTGTAGATAGGTATTGTGTAAATGTGGTTTTGTCTTGGAATATCTTGTCTGTGGTGATTGAAAGCTTTGCTGGGCTGGCATCCGTGATTTCTTAGTGTCTGCATAATGCCTGTCCAGGACCTTCTGATTTTCAGAGTTTCCATTGAGAGCTCAGGTGTAATTCTGATAGTCCTGCCTTTATATATGACTCTGCCTTTTTCCTTTGTAGCTCTTAATATTCTTTTTATTCTGTATGGTTGGTGTTTTGATTATTATGTGGCAAGGGGACTTTTTTTTGGTCTAGTATATTTGGTTTTCTGTAAGCTTCTTGTTCTTTCACAGGCATGTTCTTCTTTAGGTTGGGAAAGTTTTCTTATGTGATTTTGTTGAATATATTTTCTGTGTCTTTGAGTTGGACTTGTTCTATCCTTATTATTCATAGGTTCGGTCTTTTCATTTGTTCTGGATTTCCTGGATATTTTGTGTTAAGAATTTGTTGAATTTAGCCAGATGGTGGTGGCACACACCTTTAATCCCAGCACTCGGGAGGCGGTGGATCTCTGTGAGTTGGCCTGGTCAACAGAACGAGTTCCAGACAGGCTCCAAAGCTACAGAGAAACCCTGTCTTTTTTTTTGTTGTTGTTGTTTTGTTTTTTTTTTTTTTGTTTTTTTTTTTTTTTTTTGAGACAGGGTTTCTCTGTGCTTTAGAGGCTGTCCTGGAACTCGCTCTGGAGACCAGGCTGGTCTCGAATTCACAGAGATCCGCCTGCCTCTGCCTCCTGAGTGCTGGGATTAAAGGCGTGCACCACCAACGCCCAGCGAAACCCTGTCTTGAAATCCAAAATAAAAAATAATTTGTTGGATTTAACATTTTCTTTGACCGATGAATCTATTTCCTATATCGTATCTTCAGTGCCTGAGATTCTCTCTTCCATCTCTTGTATTCTGTTATTCTTGCATCTGCAATTCATGATAGTTTACCCAGATTTTCCATTTCCAGAATTTCCTTGGTTTGTGTTTTCTTTATTGCTTCTATTTCAGTTTTTAAGGGTTGAACTGTTTCCTTCACCTGTTTGATTGCTTTTCTTGGTTTTCTTTCAGGGATTTGTTGATTTCTTCTAATTTTTTATTTGTCTTTTCCTTCATTTCTTTAAGGGAATTTTTCATTTCTTCTTTAAGGGCCTCAATTATCTTCATTAAATTATTTTTAAGGTCATTTTCTCCTGTTTCGTCTTCATTGGGATATTCAGGTCTTGCTGTTGCAGATCCACTAGTTTCTGGTGGTACTGTTTTGCTCTTTATGTTGACTGTATTCTTGTACTGTTGTCTACCCTTCTCTTCCTCCAGTTTGTACAGGTGGAGCCTGTGCTTCAGGGTTCCCTCTTCCTCCAGTTGGTGCAGTTGGTGGCTGTGGTTCCTTCATTGCTTATTCCTCCAGGAGCAGGCAGGGAAGAGCCTCAGGTGATCACTCCTCTAGGTGCAGGCAGGTGTGGCTCTGGTGGTTGCTGATGCAGTGGGGTATCTCTTATAGTCGATGGTGCTGGATACTGGCTGGGACACAGGTGCTCTTTCCCAGAGGGTCTTCTTGACATAGTTTCTGGAAGCCACTGATGTCGATGCTTCCAGGCCACCGTGGCTGCCTCGGTACTCCCTCTGTGATGCTTCCTGGCTGGGGCTGCTGTTTTAAAAAAAACATATTTTAAAAGAAAGATGTATTTATTTTATGTGTATGAGTGCTCTATCAACTTTATGTCAGAAGAGGGTATCAGATCCTACTATAGATGGTGTGAGTCACCATTGGTTTCTGGGAATTGAACTCAGGACCTCTGGAAGAGCAGCCAGTGCTCTTAACTGCTGAGCCATCTTAAACTTTAGAAAGACATCTAACATAAAACTGATCCACTGCCATTTGGCTTTCTCTACCTTGTCAGGAGGCGGGAATGAAGAATTTTTTTCATTAGGTATGATATTAGGTTGAATACCTTTGAGAGGGTCTTTGATCAGATGTTCAGCTTCTTTTCCTAATAATTAGACTTAACTTCTTAATTTTTCCTCTTTTGTTTTCTTGCAGTAAAAAGGGCCAAATTCCAGGGTTCACCAGGTAAGTCTAGCCCTCCATTATTGTTACCTTTCATGCTTTCTGTGATTTAAAGCAATCTTTAAAAAATGGTGTGTGTGTGTGTGTGTGTGTGTGTGTGCGCGTGCGTGCGTGCGTGCGTGCGTGTGTGTGAGTGTATGTACACACAGAATCCCAATGAGTTCAGAAGACGGTGTCATATCCCATGGAACTGGAATTACAGGTGGTTATATACTACCATGTGGGCACTGGGAGTCAAACTTAGGTGCTCTGTAGGAGTAGTAAGTTCTCTTTACCCCTGAGCCATCACTCTGGCTCCCTTAGAACAATCTTAAAAAATAAAAACAATAACCATAGGCCTGCAGGATGGCTCAGTGATAAAGCACTTGCTATGCAAGTCATCTGATGAGCTGTATTCTGTCCCGCGCTATCGTCTCGCCAGCAAGAACGACACAGGACATTCGGATCCTTCTGCAGTAAAGCTTTAATGCATCTTGAGAGGAGAGCATAAGCTTACCAGAGCGGAGACCCCGAGCCAAGAATCCCGTCCCCTAATAAAGGCTGGCAGCCGCCGCCTGGGACGTGTCACCCTATGATTGGCTTCAGCTCCTCAGGCCATATGACGCCACGGAATAGGCAGAGATCAAGGAATGGAAGATTACCCAGCGCCTGCGCAATAATCTTATTTACATTCAGTGCCTGCAGGCGCCATCATTGTAATGGAGAATGCAGGGATGGCTCCCTACAGTATTCATCTTGGAAGATTCCATTCTCTACTTCTACCATGTAGTTTCCAGAGAAGTTGTTTAGGCCTCATATAAGGCACCTCTCCCTTCTGAGCCATCTCACTGGCCCCTCAAAAGCAATCTTAAAAAAGAATCATTAATTATAAGCTGGAAATGGTGGCACATTTCTTTAATCCTAGTACTTGGGAGGCTGGTGCAGCAGGATTGCATGTCCAGGTCAGCCTGCCCTATATAAAGAGACTCTGTCTCAGAAAACAAAAACAGCAACGATTTCATTTGGTTTACTACTTAAATAAATTCATTGATTTTATTCACTAAGCTAACTCATGAAGTTATTAATCCATGACTCTAAAACATTAACTTTGTTTACCTGTATTTTTATCTATTAAAAGTTTATCCTTGTCTCTCTTGCTGACCCAATTATACTTCTCTATAGCAATTATTTAGAAGCTTTTCCATATACCTTTCCAGATCTCTTTTATATGTATTCTTGTAAACATAAATGAATCACACATCTCTGTGTGAAGCATGCTTAATTGTCTCAGTGATGCATCATGAAAATCCTTTTGCATTTGTGTATATCAGGCATTTTCTTTTAAAGTGCTGTGTAGATTCTCTTGTAGATTTGTGCCCAAGGTCCCTATGGATAAATGTTTATGCTACTTTGCTGTCATAAACAATGAGTGTTATTGTGTATTTATGATTACCTAGTTTTGTAAATATATCTCTATGCTAGAGTCTAAAAATACAGTCACTGGGTCACAGCTATGTATTCTTTTTTTTTTTTTTAACACAGCCATGTATTCTTTATATACCAATAATGGCAGTATGTTGTGCATCAATACCAGCAACAGCTTTTCCAGGTTCTGCAGTCATTTGAACAAAATTGTAGAGCCATCCAGCACTCTCCATTTAAAAAAAAAAAAGTAAAAAAACAAAATCCCAGAAAAACAACACAGTTCTGTTACCCTTGTGGTACCTGGCACCATTTTTTTTTTTTTTAAATTAGCTTCTCAATCATCATCTGGAAGGAAACCATTCTGAGCAACATCATTAAAAACAGCTCTGATAAAGCATGGTCACTACTATGTATCATAAAGCAGGTCCACATATGAGTGAGTACATATCATGTTTGTCTTTTTGTGATTGGGTTACCTCGCTCAGAATGGTTTCTTCGAGTTCCATCCATTTTCCTGCAAATTTCAAGATTCCATTGTTTTTTTTTTTTTTTTGCTGAGTAGTACTCCATTGTGTAAATGTACCACATTTTCTGTATCCATTCTTCATTTGAGGGGCATCTAGGTTGCTTCCAGGTTCTGGCTATTACAAACAACGCTGCTATGAACATAGTTGAACACATGTCCTTGTTGTAAGAATGTGCATTCTTTGGGTATATGCCCAAGAGTGGAATTGCTGGATCTTGTGGTAGACTAATTCCCATTTTCCTGAGAAACTGTCATACTGATTTCCAAAGTGGTCTTACAAGTTTGCACTCCCACCAGCAATGGAGGAGTGTTCCTTTTTCTGGGCTGAAACATGAGCTCTTCCTGTCTAGTCTTGTCTGGCTAAAAACTCACATACTTTTTTAAAGGATACTTGGATAGTTTATCTTCTGATAGTGTGTTCCAGTACCCATTTTCTTACATTATATAGCATTAGGTAATTGTTAAGCAGTATTTGACAGTTTGATGAGTTGACATGATAGCTTTTTTTCTTTTATGAAATGATTGTCTTATACAAAAAGCAAACCCTCAGGCCACATGTGGTTGTACACACTGCATTCCTACTATGGAGTAGGCTGAGGCAGGAGAATCTTGAGTTCAAGGTCAGCATAGTGAATTTTAAGACAGCCTGGACTGCACAGTTGGTTTAGTACAAATATGCAGGTGCAGACTTCTGAAGTTTGAGTTTTAGGTTACTCCTTTGTTTTGTATTCAGTTTATCCTGTCAGAGGATTTCCTTTCCTGGACCTTTTCATAATGTATCTTTTCATGCAAACTATAGGTCGGTTCTTTCATGATAATTTCACTTTCAGTTTGTGTCACTTATCAAGGGCTCTGCAGCAGGTACCTGTTTCTGTATTTTATGATTACATATATTTTTGTTGTTGGTTTTTTTTTTTTTGAGAGAATATCATAGAGTCAGGCTGGCCTTGAACTTGCTGTGTAGCTGAGGCCATCTTAAACTGATTTACCTCTGCCTCTTGTTGGTCCTGGGATTATGGATGTTCATCACTGTATCTGCCCCCCAAATATATGTCTTAAAATTTGAAGTAGGTTGTATATTTGAAATTAGTGTAGAGTTTTATGAGTTTTCATAGTTCTGCAGTGCCTTGAATCGTACAACATATAGCTTCAGTTTTAATTTCACATTTAATATTTTAATTTGATATTACTTAATTCTGACTCTCTTTTTAAATTTTTTTTGTGTATGGATGTTTTGCCTGTATGTGTCTGTGTATCACGTGTGTGCCTGGTGCCCATGGAAGCAAGAAGAGGGTGTCAGATCCCTTGGAACCCTTCCCCTTGAAGAACAGATAATGTTCTTGAATATTGAGCTATCTCACCAGCCTCTGATATTACTTAAGAGTTTTGTGAAATTGGGTAGTATTCTGAATACTATTAACATCTCTGTTTTGTAATTTTTCAAAGATAAGTTTAATACATATGTGACCCTGAAAGTCCAGAACGTGAAGAGCACAACTGTAGCAGTTCGTGGTGATCAACCTTCCTGGGAGCAAGACTTCATGTTGTAAGCACTATGCCAAAGTGTGTGTCTGTGCATCTCATAAGTCGGTGATAGCAGATGAAGCAGTAGGAGTCTGTGTGCCAGTGATGTATTAATGTGCCAACAGTGCTATGTAAGTTTTTTTTAAAATCTGGAGAGTTACAGGAGCAAGTGAGGCTTGTGGTAGTAGGTAGTAGATAGTAGGCAAGGTACGCTGCAGTTTTTTCTCTCATTGATTTGTAGTTTATTCTTGCAGATGAATGATGAATGTGAGTAACTTAGTGAGTTGTGAATACTGCCTGCTCAGACTTTCTCACTGGTCAGAATTCAGATGCTGTACAGTATACTTAGCATAATGTCAAATGTAACTTCATCATTGGTTCTCAGAGTCTCTCTAAGGATGTGGTCATGTGTTTTCAAGACTGTGTATATACCTAAGTCATTCCTTTCTATTTTGGTTTTTCAAGACAGGTTTCTCTATATAGCAGCCCTGGCTGTCCTGGAACTTGCTTTGTGGACCAGGTTGGCCTCAAACTCACAGAGATCCACTGCCTCTGCCTCCTGAGTGCTGCAATTAAAGGCCTGCGCTACCACTTTGTGGCTCCCAAGTCATTTCTTTAGAGCCCAGTTTCTCAGACCTTTTCTACTCTTGACGTAATTTCCCCTGGAAAAATTTTTAATTGACTCTAGGTATATAGGTTTATAGATCAAACATTCATAATAATGAATAAATTTAACTTTTTAGGGCTGGGGATGTGCCTCAGTTGGTAAAGTACTTGCTTATCATGTTGGAGACCTTAGGTTCCATCCCCAGCATCCCATCTTCACCATAAAAGTATTTTCTTTTGGACTAGGGATGTCGCTCAGTGGTAAAATCCTAGGTACAATTTTCAGAACTGAAAAAAAAAACATTTTAAAGTAAAGTAAAATAAAAATTTACTTTTAAACAATTCTTTGTAGTTAAAGATGAAAGCAGGCTATATACAAATAAGATGGATGTGCCTGTTTACTTTTTATGAAACTCTTAAGAAATAGCAGTCCTCAAGACATGTTAGCATGATACTGTGCAAAGATAAAACTTTCATGTTTCTATGCAGAGGGATGACATAATTAACCATTATGATTCTATAAGAGAGAAAATCTTCCTATGTATAATATAATAAAAGAGTACAATCCATAGAAAACAGTAGTCTTGAATCTGAGGCAAGATGCTTTTGGCCCCATCCTTTAGCATTGTGTGGTACAGTGGTGTGGCCAGGAATGCAAAGCTGCGGTGAGAGCAAACGGTGCAGCACTGACCAGCACTGCTGAAAACACCTTGGATTCACTACACTGAACTTTTGATTTTGAGTTAGTGTTTGGGCATCATGTGTTTGGGAGCTTTTTACTGTTTCCATATTTTCTGTGACCTAGTTCAGTTATGTGGCTTTCATAAGGGTGGCAACCCAAGGTCTAAGCAGCTGTGCCTTTAGAAGATGAAGATTCTCTCCTTATAATTCTCTTGTTTTAATAAGCAAGATGATATGCCTTATGTATTTCCTCTGAGGGTGGTATTGACAGGAGTGCAATTTCTTGATTCCCTTTTTACATAAGTAATGTGCAGAGTCATTATTACGCCTTATACAAGCCTCTTCCCACAGTAGTTGTACCACAGTATAGTATGTCAATCGAGCCTACCTGTTCTTTCCTGACTTGAGTCCTATAATAATCCCTTCATTAGAACTCTTCCCACTGTGGTACAGGAGATCACTTCCTGAACATAACACCAATAGCACAGGCACTCAGAGCAACAATTAATAAATGGGACCTCCTGAAACTGAGAAACTTCTGTAAAGTAGAGGACACGGTCAACAAGACAAAATGGCTGCCTACAGAATGGAAAAGATCTTCACCAATCCCACATCTAACAGAGGGCTGATCTCCAAAATATACAAAGAACTCAAGAAACTAGACATCAGACTACCAAATAACCCAATTAAAAAATGGGGTAGATATCGAAACAGAATTCTCAACAGAACAATCTCAAATGGCAGAAAGACACTTAAGGAAATGCTCAACATCCTTAGTCATCAGGGAAATGCAAATCAAAATAACTCTGAGATTCCAGCTTACACTGATCAGATTGGCTAAGATCAAAAACACCAATGACAGCATATGGTGGAGAGGATGTGTGGAGTAAGGGGAACACTCCTTCATTGCTGGTGGGAGTGCAAACTTGTACAGACACTGTGGAAATCAGTATGGCAATCTCTCAGGAAATTAGGAATGAATCTACTTCAAGACCCAGCAATACCACTTTTGGGCATATACCCAAAGGAGGCACATTCACACAACAAGGGCATTTGTTCAACTATGTTCATAGCAGCATTATTCCTAATAGCCAGATCTTAGAAACAACCTAGATGCCCCTCAACTGAAGAATGGATAAAGAAAATGTGGTATATTTATACAATGGAGTACTACTCATCCTTAAGAAACAATGACATCCTAAAATTAGCAGGCAAATGGATAGAACTAGAAAAAAAACATCCTGAGTGAGGTAACCCAGATCCAGAAAGACAAATATAGTATGTACTCACTCATAAGTGAACACCAGGCATAAAGCAAAGTATAACCAGCCTATCATCCACAACCCCAGAGAAGCTAGAACCCTCTTCCAGAAACAGATGAAAGCAGATGCAGAAATCCACAACCAACTATTGGGATGAGCTCCTAGAGTCCAATCGAAGTAAGGGAGGAGTGATAATATGAACAAAGGAGTGAAGACCATGATGGGGAAACCCACAGAATCAGCTGACCCAAGCTAGTGAGAGATCAATGAATCACTACTGTCAACTGGTGAACTGGCATAGGACTGAACTATGATCCCTGAATACAAGTGACAGTGGTGTTTCTTGGGCAGTGCATGAGGCCACTGGCAGTGGGACCAAGATATAACCATAATACATAAACTGAATTTGAGGAGAGCATTCTATCTGGAGAGATACTTTCCTCAGCCTAGACATGGGGGGTGGGTACCTTGGTCCTGCCTCAGTGAAGTGATGGGACAGACTTAGTTGACATCCTAGGGGAGGCCTTAACCCTCTTTGAGGAGCAGATGGGAGGTGGGAAAAGGAGGAGAGAGTGTGAGGAGAGGAGGGAGGGGGAACTGGGATTGGAATGTAAAAAATTAAATAAATAAAAAAGAACACTTTCTACTGTGTGAAAAATTCTGATCTTCTGTGGTATTCCTCAGTATAGCTACCTATATTCCTATGTGTTTATTTTCCAATTGCCTAGAGCATTTCCTTTCAACCTTGCTGTGATTTGCATGAATTTTCATCTGTTTCCTGTATTGAGACCTTGTGTGAATTTTACTTTTTTTATTTTTACACATAGGTTTTATTAGCTATTTTCTTTCTTTTTCTCATTCCTTATTCCTTTTATTCTGTCCTTTGGTTGCTAGCAGCAGCTCCATTGTTCATCTGTCTCTCCCCCCCCCTTTTAAAGCCTCTTCCTCCTCAACATATTTTGTAACTCTAGCAGGTATAGATTTTTGTATTTATCACAATATTTTTATATTATTTTATTATTTGCAACAAAGGCTCATGTAGCTGAGGTTAGCCTCAAGTTTACTACATTGCTAAGCATGACCTTGAATTTCTAGTCTGAGGTTCCATGATTGGCTTCATGTGCAGATATGTGAGCATGTGTGTGTTTGTGTATTTTTGAGACATTGTAGCTTAGGAAGATCTGATACTCAATACAAGGAGAATGGCGGGCCTGGAGAGATGGCTCAGAGGTTAAGAGCACTGACTGCTCTTCCTGAGGACCCAAGTTCAATTCCCAGCACCCACATGGCAGCTCACATCTGTCCAGGGGATCTGATACCTTCACACCAATGCACTTAAAATAAAGTTAAATAAATTATTTTTTTTCCAGGTGGTGAAAAAAATGGCCCCCAGCTGGGCGTTGGTGGCACATGTCTTTAATCCCAGCACTTGGGAGGCAGAGGCAGGTGGATCTCTGTGAGTTTGAGACCAGCCTGGTCTACAAGAGCTAGTTCCAGGACAGCCTCCAAAGCCACAGAGAACCCCTGTCTCGAAAAAACAAAACAAAAAAAAAAAAAAAAAGAAAAAAAAGGAGAATGGCTTCTAAGTTGCAGAAACTCTTCTGCCTTAGTCACTAAGTGCTAGAATAATAACCATGCTTCAACATACCCAGCTCATGTTATTTATATTTAGTATTTCTTTATTCTTTTTTAAAAATATTATGTATACCATGTTCTGCCTGCGTGTATCCCTGGAGGCCAGCAGAGGGCACCAGATCTCATTCAAGGTGGTTGTGAGCCACCATATGGTTGCTGGGAATTGAACTCAGGACCTCTGGAAGAGCAGTCAGTGCTGTTAACCTCTGAGCCATCTCTCCTGCCCATATTTAGTATATCTGCATTTTATTTGCAGCACTAGATTGTTCACTTCTTATAATTATTCATTTTTATTATTATTTGAGGATCAAACCCAGAGCCTTATGGCATTCTAGGCAAGCACTCCAGCACTGAGCTGTATGCTCCGGCCCTCAGATTATTCACTGTTTAAAGAGGACATCTTCACTTACTGGTGTGAGTGTTCCTGGTTCAGAATCTTGTATATACATGTGCGTGTATACCCTTGATTGTGTTAGCTAACAACGAAAAGAAATTTCCTCTGGGCTCTGGGGATAAGTGTAGAGTTCTGACTTGTTGGTTTTGTGTTCTGAGCAAACATACATGAGAGGAAAGGCTCCTCATAAAAGAGAAATCTGTGAAGAACAAGATTTTCTTCTTTATATGCCCATGTTAAGCTGTTAAAGACTTTGAGCTATTTCTTTTATCTGGTAGCTTGAAGTGCAATTTATGAGTTGCATTAAGACCATTATTTATGCATCCCCAAGAAATGTTTCCTTTTTAGATACAAATGAAAGACACTTCACATAGACTCACAGACGTTGCATGTACTTTATTAGGGTGAACAGATGTTTCTCATCTTTCTTGCCTTTCTCTTCTAATCACCCTGTGTTTCAACAAAAGCTTTTTCAAGAATGTTCTTAACACTAACATATATATTTTTGTTCTGCGCTAACAGTATGGTTGTCCTTATGATAGCCCCTACAAGTCAGTGTTCCACTGTATGTGACATTGCCTTGATTTACACTTTTTCATTGCTGGAGATGGACCTGAGGCCTCACACATTAGACAAGTAATCTATTATTGACCAGCCCCCCACCCCCTTCAAATTCATGTGTTCTCAGGACCCCTTTCTTCTTCCTGGATGCTGTTTCATAAATCTTGTAAAGAAGGCTTTTCTTCCTGAAAGTTCTCTGTATGAATTCCATAGACTTAAGTTAGGACACTGGTAATCCTAACAAAACATTTAAGGTTGCTGCACAGAGGTAGAGACACAGGCCGACCTGAAAGTAATGCCCGAATCACTTGACTTCATGTTTATGTGCTGCTGTCTTGGTCTGACCATGATTGTATCTCCAAAGGGCAGAGGATATGGAAAGGTCCTTCTCTTCCTCTTCCTTGAGTAACTTCTTTTTTTGTTTTTCTTTTGTTTTGAGACAGGATTTCTCTGTGTGTAGCCTTGGCTGCCCTAGAATTCTGTAGACCAGTAATCTATCCTCAAATTCACAGAGATATTTCTGCCTCTGCCTCCTGAGTGCTGGAATTAAAGGCGTGTGCCACCTCCGCCCAGCCCCTTCTTTCTTTCTCATATCCTTCCCTTCTTTCCTTTTCTACTTTTGTTGAGGTATAATAAGTATATAAAACTAGACTTATTACATATATAGCCTGGGGAGACTGAACATACATACATACATACATACATACATACATACATACATAATTTGATTAAGTTCATGATAACTTTTTGTTAACAGTAGGCACTGCAGGTCTCTAGAACTTAACTTGAATCATGTATTTTTGGAAACCCTGTCTTAAACAATAGCAATAAAATATAAAAACAAATTCATTTTCTCCTTTCCTCTGTTACCCCTCTTTATACCCTCCCCTCCTCCGTCCCTTCTAGAGTCTAACCTGTAGTCCTCTGGTCTCAGCCTCCTAAATTCTGGAATTACGGGCATATACTATCATGTCCAGCCATGACAGCATTATTCTGTGAATACCTGTTACAGTTTTCTAGGAATGGAAAGTGTGCTTGCAGCATTCAGGAATACTTAGATTTTCCCTATAATAGGTAGTAGTAAAAAGTGTTCAAGGATAGCAAAACAAGGAATAATAGTATTTTCTTTCATGTTATCTGGCTCTCCTCAAAGGGCTTTCTTTTTTCTATTAGTGAGATCAGCCGTCTGGACCTGGGCCTAAGCGTGGAGGTGTGGAACAAAGGACTGATATGGGACACGATGGTGGGAACTGTGTGGATTGCACTGAAGACTATTCGTCAGTCAGATGAGGTAGTATTGCCTGTTTGGAAGTATGGCTGCAGCCTTTGCTTTCCTTCAATTTAGATCCACTTGAGCTGATATTTATCCATGCTTATGTGTTCCTTTTCTAATTAGAGGACATGTGCCCTCCCCATTTCTAACCTCACCCAGAGGGTTAGGGAATTGCTTTTAAGCTGCTCTTTACTATGCCTTGTGATCTTGGAGATGCCTGAGCACCTCTGAATCCTATCAGATAGATAGTCTTGTCTAAGTAATGTGTGTGTGGTCTCAAATCCTCATCGTAGACATGGTCCTGGGAAGAATGTCATTAAACCTCCTTAGCCAACTGGCTAGATACTGTTTTGGGTTTTCTTGCTGTAAACTACTCCCTAGGCAACTGGTTTCTGACTTCTGTGTGCAATACTATTGGAATGTAAGGAATTACCAGGTGTTTTTATTGTCTATATTTTCAGGTCAAACTCTGAGTCCACTTTCCCAGATTTGACTTAGATATCACTTTAAGTACAAACTGTATAGAGTCTGTACTTACACAGAAGCTACTCTATTCTGTTGCCTGTTGGCTGGACTATGCACTACAAACTTCACTGGAAGTGGCAAGTTGAAGGCATTGACTTCATTGTCTATATTTCCTTGAGTTCTGACTAAGTCTCTATTCATCTAGGTGGAAGAACAGCTCATTTTCATAACAGCTCTATTCAGCTCTATTTACCTGGTGACACAGTCGTTAAGAATCATGAGACTGAGTATTGGTTCATATGGATGCTTACTATGGAAAGTCTGTCCTCACCAGGACTTATAGCTGAACACAGTGAAAGCTGGTCCCAGAGTCCCTATCTAAGCAAAGGGGAGAACAGAAACACAGAACAGGTGGTGATAATGGTTTTTTCCTGCATTATTAGGATATGAGCAGTCCTCTGAAGCTCTTGAAGAAGGAAATTCAGAGGACAACACCTGGCTTTTGAACCACAAAGGGAGCCAAGAAAGTTTAAATTTTAATCTTAGATCTTTGTTTCCTAGGAAGGACCTGGGGAGTGGTATACACTGGAGGCAGAGACATTAATGAAAGATGATGAGATCTGTGGAACTAAAAACCCAACTCCTCATAAAATTTTGCTTGATACAAGATTTGAATTACCTTTTGGTGAGTCTGTTTAGATGAGATTTTAAAAATGATTTAATCCTTTTTACAATATGTTTGGGATTGTCTGATAGTTGTTTTGTCAATGTCTGTTTTATCTTCTTAGCCATTTTCTCTGGAGGCATACATATTCTTCCACTCTTTGCCCTGTGACACTTAACCCAAGATGAAGTATGTTGGTCTTTATTAAAGACTGCACATTATCTGGCCTTGGTGCTTCATGTCTACAATCCCCGTGCTCTGTAAGTGGAGTCAGGAGGATCCTCAGAAATATAAGGCCAGCGGGGCTAGAGAGATGGCTCAGCCAGAGGTTCTGAGTTCAATTCTCAGTAACCACATGGTAGCTCACAACCACCTATAGTGGGATCTGATGCCTTCTTCCTGTCATAAAGGTGTACATGTTGATAGGGAACCATATATATATATATATATATATATATATATATATGGTTTACATATATATATATATTTACCATTTACATATATATATATGTATGTACCATTTACATATATATATATATGTAAAATAAAACTTAGAAAAAAAAGAAATACAAGGCCAACCTAGTCTATACATCAAGCTCTAAATAGGGACACACAGTGAGATCCTACCACAAAACAAGAAAACACTAAACATAACAAGGCAGTGGTGGCACAAGCCTTTAATCCCAGCGGAGGCAGGCAGATCTTTGAGTTCAAAGCCAGCCTGATCTGTGAGTTCTGGAACAGCCAAATGTACACAGTGAAACTCTGTCTTGAAAAACAAAAACAAAACAATAAAAAAAGAAATACTAAAAAAGTATACTCTTAAATTTGTTATAGTTTTCTGTCACTGTTAACCAAATGACATGAACATTTTAATTTTTAGATTTATTCTTTTAAAAAATATTATCTTGAAGTGAATATACACTCTGATTTATTTACTTGAGATTAAAGAGCACTGAACACAAAATGTACTTAATTAATTTTTTAGTTTTGCATTTAACAAAGAAGATTTATTTATTATGTATATAGTATTCTGCCTGCACGAATGCCTACACACCAGAAGAGGGCACCAGATCTCATAGATGGTTGTGAGCCATCATGTGGTTGCTAGAAATTGAACCTCTGAAAGAGCAGCCAGTGCTCTTAACCTCTGAGCCATCTCTCCAGCCCTTACTCTATGTTCCCAGCTGGCTTCAAACTCACTGTGATCTTCCTATCTCAGTGTTCTGGCCCTTCCCTATCGCTTGTTTGCCACTGAGCTAAGAACCATCTTGGTTCCATTGTGTATATATAAGTAATTTTGTTTATTTTTCATCTGTTTATGGACATGGGTTACTTTAAGTCTTGGCCAGTATGAATATACACACACATATACATATATTTGTTTGTTGGGGACAAGGTATCACTATGTTGACCTGGAACTCCATATATAGTCACATTGGTCTTGAACTTAGTAATCCTCTCTTTAGCTTCTTGAATATTGGAATTACAAGTACACACCACTTTGCTTAACTGTATTTTTAATTTTTTGAAGGCAAAATGTAAGTTTTAAGCATCTTTATATCCCAAGGTATAGCTTTTCTTCTAATACTTTAGTGTGTTTTTGGTCTTGCTGAGTGACATGTATCATGGTTACATAAACTGTAATTTTGGCATCATACTGACATCAGTCTGAATCATGACTTATCTGTGGAGGAACTCAGCCATAGATAGAATATATAGCCTCTCAGAGCTTTAGTTTCATTATCTTCAAAAACAGAATCAGGAATGGTAGTTTATTATATTGTCTTTCCAAAATAAGAGTCAGTAATGTACATGGCAACAAATGAGTCACTGTTGAAATTTATCTGTCACTATCACCTTTCTAATTTTATTCATTTGTCTAAATAAAGTATTATTTGATGATGACTGACCTATTATCATTTGTTCTTTTTTATGGTAGATATCCCAGAGGAGGAAGCCAGATATTGGACCTACAAACTGGAACAAATCAATGCCTTGGCAGATGATAATGAGGTAGGAACTGCTTTATTTGCAACATTGAGAGGTGGGGAAAATCCCTGATCCATTATAGATTTTCCATGTAGGCGTTAAGAGCACATTGTCCAAGACATTAAAATTGTGGTAAGAGAATCAAATCTATGACTTTACATTTCCTAGACATATGTTTTACCAATGAGCTACACCCCACTCTGTAATAATGAATCTATTATTATCATTACTATTTTTATTTACTTATTGAGACAAAGTTTTTCATTGTGGCCTTGATGGGTCTTGAACTTGATATCCTACTGCCACAGCTTTCTGAGAGCTGGAAGTACTGGCATGTACACTGTGCCCAGCCATAATGAACAGGGGCAGGAGAAGATGTCCTGAAATTTCAGTGGAAAGCTCTGTCTCGACCTATTTCTCCAACTGTTGCTCAGATAGTAGTGTTAGTCTGACTCTGTAACTCTCGTATTATACAGATAAGCTGAAGATGTTTCTTCTGTTTCTGTTCAGATTTTTGGATATTATCCTTAATTGTGTGCACTTTTTAGGAATGTTTACACTGTTGCTTTGCTTGGTCCTGCTGTCATGACTTCTCTCCAGCTATGAGTCTGGTGTGTAAAGAGAAGACAGTCACTTCCCTCTGGGGCATCATGAATGGGAAGAGTCCTTTTGTTATTGGCAGTGTAAAGAGATTTACTTTGAGATATGTTGGTTATTAGCAACACAAATTGCCAGGTATGGCACGCCTTTAGTCCCAGCACTTGGGAGGCAGAAGCAGGTGGATCTCTGTGAGTTCAAGCCAGCCTGGTCTACAAGGAAGTTCTAGGACAGCCAGGGCTGTTACACAGAGAAACCCTGTCTTGAACACAAAAACTAAACCAAACAAACAAAAGGAACAAATTGTTATCAGAGAGCATTTGAGTGCTATTTTATATTTTAGGAAAAATGTGAAAGAAGCAACCTATGAGAAAAATCTGAAGTTTAGGGTCAAACCAGGTGAGGAACATAGGTCTTGAGTCTGGATTCATCGACATTACTAGTAGTCACATCAAAGGAAAACCTTATTTAGGAGGTTGCATAGAGAAAGTTTGAAGAATGAAGACACAATTTTGGGACACATGAATGATAGAATTCAGGGAAATAAAAGAGATTGGGAAAGCACTGCCTAAAAGAAAAAGTAGGAAAGGTCCATGGAACAAAGGGAAAAGCAAGATACAAATTCTTGTTAGTACTACATGGTTGAAGAAAATGAATTCTAAAAATACAGCCTTGAACTTAGTATTTACAGGTCCTTTTTTTGTTTTTGTTTTTGTTTTTTTGTTTTTTGTTTTTTTTTTGAGACAGGGCTTCTCTGTGGCTTTGGAGGCTGTCCTGGAACTAGCTCTTGTAGACCAGGCTGGTCTCCAACTCAGAGATCTGCCTGCCTCCGCCTCCCAACTGCTGGGATTAAAGGTGTGTGCCACCACCTCGCCAGCGCGTATTTACAGGTCCTTAAGATTAGAACTTCATTCAATGTATAGTTTCAGAGAAAATAATTCAACCCACAGAGAATTAAGTTAGTGAAAGATGAAATGGAATTTGGGATATATGACAACTATTCTTCTCAGAATTTTTGATTACTTTTTGAAGAGAGGGTCTTACCAAGTACCATGCTGACCTGGAACTCCATCTTCCTGCCTCAGCTTTCCAAGCCCTGAGATTGCTGGCATGTACCACTATCCTCAGATTTTAGTAGCATTTCTGTTATTATGCTGCATAAACTCTTCTGATGTTTAAGTCCACACCCTAACTTTCCTTTTTTTTATCGAAATTGTCAGTCTTTATTCTCACCAAGCCTGGCTGTGGAATAGTTCATAGCCTTTTAACCTTCTACCACCTTTGCTTTCCTGGTAAAGATGCACCCTGCACTTTTCACTTAATAGGCTTTACTTTGTATCACTATACAGAATCAGTTAAAGGGACCACATGATAAAAATGACATACAAATATTGCAAAATTTTACAAGCTATAGTAATAATGGTCCTTGGCCTGTCATTTCTAGTTTCCTCTGAGGTTTTTATTTCTTTCTCTCCCCTCCCCCCTTTTTTTGTGACAGTCTGGCTTTATTGCCCAGAAAGGCATTGAGCTTATCACATAGCCCAGGCTGGCCTTGATTTCATGGAGAGTCTCCTGCCTCAGCCTCTTGGTGTGGTAATTTCATGTCTGTACCTCCATGCTTGTCCCTGTAAATCTTTTGCTTCCTGTTCACTTTCTAGGGAACAGAAGGACTACATTTACACATTTAAATTTTTGCTCTGCTGCCTTGTTGCTTTTTTTTTTTTTTTTTTTTTTTGGTTTTTCAAGACAGAGTTTCTCTGTGCTTTGGAGGCTGTCCTGGAACTAGCTCTTGTAGACCAGGCTGGTCTCGAACTCACAGAGATCCGCCTGCCTCTGCCTCCCGAGTGCTGGGATTAAAGGCGTGCGCCACCATCGCCTGGCTCATGCCTTGTTCTTTTAATGAGTCATAATTCATACCTATCATGCAGTTCACCTGTTAAAGGTACAGTTCAGTGGCTTTTAGAATATTTGCTGAATTGTCTGTGCATATATCACTACAATCAATTTTGAACATTTCATTACCATATAACATAATCTTGTGCCCTTAACCATCACTCTTTGATTCTTCCTCCTCCTCAGCCATAGATAATTACTACTTTGTTTGTTTTTCAAGACAGGGTTTCTTTGTAGCTTTGGATCCTGTCTTGGAACTCACTCTGTAGACCAGGCTGGCCTCGAACTCAGAGTTCTGCCTGCCTCTGCCTTCTAAGTGCTGGGATTAAAGGCATGTGCCACCACACCCAGCTACTCAATTTCTTTTTTTTTTTTTTAGGACTGTATTCTTTTTATTTTTTTTCCCAAGGCTGTGTGTGTGTGTGTGTATTATATATATATATATATATAATTATTTTTTTATTAGTTCAAGTTAGGGAACAAGCTTGTTTCACATGTAAGTCCCTTCTCCCTCTCCCTCCCCTCACCCCCATCCCTCCTCCCCACCCTCCAGCCTACCCCCACCCCATCCACCCACCACTCCCCAGGCAGGGTAGGGCCCTCAACGGGGGCTCTGCAAAGTCCACCAAATCTTCCTGTGCTGGTCCTGGGCCCTTCCCCATGTGTCCAGGGCCAGAGTGTAACTCTTCACGTGGGATGGGCTCTCAAAGTCCCTTCTTGCACCAGGGAAAAATACTAATCCACTACCAGAGGCTTCCTGGAGTGCAGAGGCCTCCTTATTGACATCCATGTTCATGAGTCTGGATCAGTCTTGTACTGGCCTCCCAGACAGCATCTGGGGTCGAAGTGCTCTCCCTTGTTCAGGCCAACTGTTCCTGTGGGTTTGGCTATGTATATTTTTAAACACACTGTAAAGAATTGAGAGCTCCCCCCTCCATCAGTCTTTACTTTATATCTCTATCTTTTTTGACCACATGAGTCTTTAATCTGGTAAACAGCATAGCTGGGATTAAATCAGCAGTTTGCCCCGCCCTATTCCTTGGCTAGCTTCTTGGCAGAGGCACTGGTGGGAGCCATCCTTATTGCTACAATTCAGCAGAGTTTTTAGGTCCATGCCACCACCAAGCAGTGTGTTGCTGGCTGCTAGTAAACAGCATTTAATTGTTTGGTAGCAGGGCCTCGTAAAAGAACCGTGCATTTTTTGCCACTCACACTGAGTCAGGAAGCCTCTCTCTCTTTTTTTTTTTTTTAAAGATTTTATTTATTTAGTATACAGCCCGAATACCAGCAGAGGGTACCAGATCTCATTCAAGGTGGTTGTGAGCCACCATGTGGTTGCTGGGAATTGAACTCAGGATCAGGAAGCCTCTCTTAAAGTTTGCTTCTAGCAAACAGACCCCACCTGAGAAAATGCTGCTACCAAGAAGCCATGCTTGATTCTGTTCTTTTGTTTCCAGAATCCATTTTTAAGCTTTTGTTAGGTTTAATGTGGAAATTCTTGCCAAACATTTGGGTGCCATATGTTTCTGTCCCGCCCGGTCCCACAGCTGTTTAGTTGCAAATACATACAAAGAGGCTTCTATTAATTATTAACTGTTTGGCTGATGGCTCAGGCTTCTTAATGGCTAGCTCTCTTTTAATTATTAACCCATTTCTATTAATCTGTGTATCTCCACATGGTATTGGCTTACTGGAGAATGTCCGGGAGTCCTATCTTCCTCTCCTCTCGAGACTACTCCCTGAGTTCCCCCTCCTCCCAGAATTCTCCTAGTCTGGTAGCCCCACCTATAATTCCTGCCTGGCTACATCCTGTCTGTCCATAGGTCAAAACAGATTTATTCATCAATGAATAAAAGAAACATATATTCACAGCATACAGAAGGACATCCCCCATCAATTCTATTGTCTTTTAAGTTAGTCCCAGGCAAGTTCATTACATAAAGGCAGAAGGCAGCTAGATTCTTTATCTAATTGTTAAAAACTTTGCATCTGTCTCAAAACTCTTGAGCTAGACTTATACAGTCCACTTTGTTCTCAGCACCATTGCCTTCTAGGAACCTACTAGGCTCAGTATTCTGTTTATAGAATTCAGTTGGTTTTTTTTAGTTTAAAGTTCAAAAGTCATCTGTCTGTCTTCCTAAAAAAAAAAAAAAAAAAATCGTGGTCAGGTCAGGTTGTTCTCAGCAGCACCTCACTCTGTCTGGTACTGACCTTCTGTCCTAGCTTGCTTTCTGTTGCTGTGATAAAACATCTTTGCCAGGAAGAGTTTATTTGGACTTACAGTTCCAGAGAGGTAATCGCCCACCAGGGTGGGGAGGCATGACAGCAAGCAGCAGGCATGGCAGCAGGAGCAAGAAGCTGAGAGATCATATGCCTCATCTCAGACACAAGCCCAAAGCAGAGAGAGAACTAACTAGGATTAGGCTGTATTCTTAAAGTCTAGCGCCTGTGACATTCTCCCTCCTACCTCCTAAAGCCTCCCAAATGCTATCAACTAACTTGGAACCTGCTGTTCAAATGCCTGAGCCTATGGGGAACATTTCTCATTCTGACTGCCACAGCAGTTGCCTGGCATCTCCATTATGAGGGTACTAGTGCCATTCATAAGAGGCTTACCCTCATGATCTACTTATGTCTGAAAGCCTCCGCTCCTGATACTCTCACATTGTTGATTAGGTTTCAGCAAGTAAATTTTGTGGGCACACAAACTTCAAACCATGGCAGAGAGAAAACTCATTTTTTTATGTCAGTTTTAAATTTATTTTGTTTGATTTTCTCCCCCTAATAATCAATAGTATGTTTTTAAACAATTTCTTGATATTTATTTATCTGTATGAATATTTTTCCTACATGTATGGCTGTGAACTATGTATATATCTGGTATGTGTGGGGGTCAGAAGAGGGCATTGGAAGTCCTGGAACTGGAATTACAGATGGTTGTGAGCCATCCTGTGGGATGCTAGAAATCAAACCTGGATCTTCTGGAAAAGCAATAAGTGCTCTAAACCACTCAGTCATCTCTCTAGGTCCTGATGAATAATATATATTTTCTTTTTTTATTTAATTTTTACAAAATTATGATTTCACATGTCAATCCCCCCCTCCAACACCTCACCAGTCCCCTCCGCTCCCCATAGAGGGTAGGGCCCTCCATGGGGTCTCCCCAAATTCCACAACATCTTCCTGGGTCAGGCCTAGGCCCTCCCCCATGTGTCCAGGTGGAGAGAGCATCCCTGAATAATATATTTTTAAAAATCAATTTTGTAGTAGGTCATCACTATTATTAGTGAGTACTTTGTTTTTTGTTTTTGTTTTTTCCAGATTTTTTTATTTGAATTAGAAACAAGATTGTTTTACATGACAATCCCAGTTCCCTTTTCTCTCTCGTCCTCCCCTGGATGGTGAGGCCTTCCATAGGGTGTCATCAGAGTCTATCATATCCTTTGGGATAGGGCCTAGGCCTTGTTCATTTGTTGTTCAACAAATCTCATTCTCATAGTTCAATGATTCTTAGCTAGATTTTGTATCTTTTTTTTTTTTTTTAGACAGCATCTCACTATGTAGCTTGTACTATCCTGGAACTCACTATGTAAACCAGGCTGGCCTCAAACTTAGAGATCTGCTTGCCTCTGCCTTTGTTGGGATTAAAGGTGTGTGCCACCATCCACCATGCCGGGCTAGATTTTGCATCGTTTTTTTTTTTGTTTGTTTGATACAGGGTTTCTCTGTGTAACTTCTCTGGTTGTCCTGGAACTTGCTTTGTAGACTAGGCTGGCCTTCAACTCACAGAGATGAGATCCATCTGCCTTTGCCTCCCGAGTGCTGGGAGTAAAGGTGTGTGTCACTACCGCCTGGCTTAGATTTTGTGTCTTTATTTTTTTTTTTATTTTTATTTATTTTTTTTTTGTTTTTCGAGACAGGGTTTCTCTGTGGCTTTGGAGGCTGCCCTGGAACTAGCTCTTGTAGACCAGGCTGGTCTCGAACTCACAGAGATCCACCTGCCTCTGCCTCCCAAGTGCTGGGATTAAAGGCGTGCGCCACCAACGCCCCGCTGATTTTTCGTCTTTAAATACTATCTTTGTACACTTGAGTTTTATGTGATACTTTTATTTAACAGACTTAATTTTTTGAGTATTTTCTTTTTTTTCAGATATTTTTATTTGAATTAGAAACAGGATTGTTTTATATGTCAATCCCAATTCCATCTACCTCCTGTCCTCCCCTACCATTCTCCCAACTAAAACCCTACCTATCACATATCCTTTATTCTATTCTTCCCCTGACTCAACCTTTCTGCTCCTCATGACCTCTGCATCCTTCCTCTCCTTCCCTTCTCATTCTCGTAGCTCCCTCCCCCCTCTTTTCGTGCTCTCAATTTGCTCAGGGGATCTTGACCCTTTCCCCTTCTCCAGGGGATCATGATGTATGAATCTCTTAGAGTTCTCCTTGTTTACTAGCTTCTCTGGCAGTATGGATTGTAGGCTGGTAATCCTTTACTCTATCAGACTTAATGTTTTAAAAGCAGCTATGATTTACAGAAAACTGAGCAGATGGTTCAGTTATCCTCCTCCCCATAGTTTTTCTATTATTAATATCTTTATTAGTGTGGTACACACGTTACAATTAGTGAATGCATATTGGTATATTATTAACTAAGGATTTTATTACTATAAATTTTATAGTATACTGAAGAAATAAAGCTTGACTATTTTTTCTAAGGAAGTCATAATTTTTTGAGATGGATACGTTATCCTAAAGAAGGTATGTCTAACCTGCAGCCCCCAAGCACATGACCTAGCATAGCTTTGAATGTGGTCCAACATTTGTAGATTCCAGCAGTATGTCAGTAACAAAAAGTTAGATATCCTTGTTTATCCAAAAAGAAAACAAGGGTGGATAGAGGAGGAAAAGGAAGGAAAACTTATATTGATAGTGAAGTATATATTTATATGTGATTTACACATCCTTGTGTATACGTCATATGTTTTATCTGGGCATAATAGTATTGGCTTGTAATCCCATTACTTTGGAGGGAACCACAAGAGGATCTAGAACAGTAGTTCTCAACCTATGGGTCATGACCCCTTTGGGGCTCTACTGACCTATTCACAGGGGTAGCCTAAGACCATCTGCATGTCATATATTTACATTACAATTCATAACAATAGCAAAATTACAGTTATGAAATGGCAACAAAAATAATTTTATGGTTGGAGGTCACTGCAGTATAAGGAACTGTATTAAAGGGTCGAAGCATTAGGAAGGTTGAGAACCACTGACCTAGAGTTTCATGCCAGTTTCAGTTACATAAAAAGCTCAAGGCTAACCTGGGCTACATGAGACTGTCTCTCATGTACACACAAAAAAAAGCAAAACAAATCTCCAAATTACTTAAAATACTTAACACATTGTAATGCTATATATATTCAGTACAGATACAGCTTTTTTCAACCCAAGGATGACTATATTTGGAGACACAGGAATAACTATTCTGGATAACATAGGAACTTGAAATAATTTTTTCAACTGTGTCTAATGTGTATATGTATGTATATGTATATAACTTGTGTATATATATATTATATATGTCATATATATACATATGTAATACACAAATGAACAACCTTGAAATACTGATTTTTTTTTTTTTTTTGGTTTTTTGAGACAGGATTTCTTTGTGTAGCTTTGGAGCCTATCCTGGCACTCGCTCTGGAGACCAGGCTGGCCTTGAACTCACAGAGATCCACCTGCCTCTGCCTCCCGAGTGCTAAGGCGTGCGCCACCAACGCCTGTCAAAATACTGATTCTTAAACAGTTTAATTTTTGTGTTTTTTTTCTTCTTTTGTTTTTTTGAGACAGGAATTCCCTATGTATTCATGGCTATCCTAGAACTTGCTCTGTAGACCAGGCTGGCCTAAACTCAGAGATTCACTTCCCTCTGCCTCCCTAGCACTGGGATTGTTCTACTACCACTGGTTTATTTACATTTTATTCACCTTTAAAAATGATTTATTGTGAGCCGGGTGTTGGTGGCACACGCCTTTAATCCCAGCACTCGGGAGGCAGAGGCAGGCGGATCTCTGTGAGTTCGAGGCCAGCCTGGTCTCCAGAGCGAGTGCCAGGATAGGTTCCAAAGCTACAGAGAAACCCTGTCTTGAAAAACCAAAAAAAAAAAAAAAAAAAAAAAAAGGTGTGCTTGGTACCCTTAGAGGCCAGAAGAGGATGTAGAAGTTACATGGTTGTGAGCTGCCATGTCAGTGCTGGGAACTGAACCCAGGTCTTTGGCAAGAACAAGTGCTCTTAACCAATGAGCCATCTCCCTAGTACCCCCTTGAATCATAAATCTAATTAATCTTAATCAATTAGAACCAGGAGTCAGATAACGGGATAAAAACCTGGAAGATTAAAGAACCAAGAGCAGCCCCCAGTTGCTTCCATTCCTCCATTCAAAAGGATTGAGAGCCTCTCTCTGCCCTGCATTATCACTTCCTATCTCTCTGTCTACAGTCTTCCCAACCTCTATGGTTAACTAGTGGCTAGCTCTGCCCTCTCACTTCAAGCAAGCTTTATTTGTCAGACACAAAATACCACATAACACCCCGTAGTTAGGTTTCTTTTGCTTTGCAAAAATACTATGATCAGAAGTAACATGGGGGGAGGGGCATTTATTTCAGTTTATAGTTATATCATCATCAAAGGAAGTTAGGGCAGGAACTCAAGCAGAGGCCATGGAGGAATGCTGCTTTCTGACTTTTTCCTCATGTCTTGTTCAACCCAGTTTCTTATGCCACCCAGGACCACCTGACCAATGGGCTAGGCTCTTCTTGATCAATTAGCAAAGAAAACACCCTACAGACTTACCTACAGACATTCCGAAGGAGGTGGTATTTCTCATTTGAGGGTCTCTTCTTATTTGATTCTAGCTAGTATAATGTTGACAAAAAATTAACCAGGACACCAGGGTTTTTGTTTGTTGACCTAGGGACCCGTCCAGTTTACTTTACTAGTTGCTGCATTTGCTTAGGCATTTCTTAGCCTGTTTTGAATAACCCCTTAAAATATCCAATGCTTTAGCAGGCCATGGTGGCACATGCCTGAAATCTTAGTGTTTTGGAGGTAGAGATAAGATCAGTAATTTTTAGACCCTATTTTAAAAATAAAAAATAAAACTCATTTTCTGTGATAGCCAGTTGTGTGTGACAAAACATTTGCTGTGGAGACACAACACACCAGATAGGGAACTCACGGCAGAGCCAAGTCCAACTTGGTGAACTAATGAGTTTTACTGGAGTTATGGGAATTATGAGTACAAGGTTACTTATTGGGGGAGAAGGGGAAAAGACTCAAAGACAGCTGCATCACCAAGGCCTACCCCAGCACGAGTGATCAAAGGACCCAAGTCAGCACAGGACACACCAAGACCAAGTGCTCAGCACAAAGGGGATTTATTTGCCCCAGAGGAACAAAGGGCATGGAATAAGACACAAAGACAAGAGAGAAAGAATGAGGGAGAAAGGAACAAGGGAGACCAGGGAAGGGATGCTTGCTTTAAAGGGACAAAGGACTGCCTCTGGGTAGAGAGGAGACAGATGTGGCCCCTTAGGCAAATGGCAGTGAAGGAACCGGCTTCCCTTTTGGCAGCCATAACAGCCGAACACGTGCTTGCCATAAACCTGCCTTGGTTACTTAGAGGTCAGATGCCTGTCTCGTGACAAGGAACCTTAGTCACTAAAAGGTCAGATGCCTGTCTTGTGACAAGGAACCAATCAGAAGTTAGCTGGTGGCGCTATGCTTTACGACCCTGGGTGTGCTTTACGGACAAGCGCACAGCAATGACGTAGAGAGCATAGCAACCACCCTGGGAGGGCCTATGAGCCATAACAACCAGTTGACCAATCAACACAGGGCAAGCCCTCCAAGCCTGGAGGCACACCAATCGTGAGCCTGTGCGTACCCCTAGACACTCCCCTTACGCTGCCCTATAAGATCTTTTGGGAGACCCAAGGAGCCGTCTTTTTCTAGCCGTCTGCCATGGCGGGTGGGTGAAAGACCCGAGCTAACATGGGGTTAGTTCGTTAAATTACAATAAAGCCTCGTGCAGTTTGCAGCAAGCTCTCGAATCTGCCTGGTGATTGGGGTGACCGCGAACCTGGCCTGAGACCCCGGATACTTGAGTTTTCGGGGGTCTAACAGCAGTTTATAAAGGGAAAAGGGGAAACTCTGTATCAGGATGAGTTGGTTAATTTTGATTGGACAGGTTTGGTCAGTATAGAATTTTGATGGCTGGACCTTGGTGTCTGCCTCAGGAGGAGGAAGTGGCCAAATAAGGGAACAGACCTTGGTAGCTAACTTTAGGAATGTAATCTAACAGTCTAGCAAGGCAGAGAGAATGGGGGAGGGCAAAACCTGCTTGAGTAGTGTTTGCCATGCTTGGGCCTACGAGAGCCCGTCAGGTGACAGCTCACAAAAGCTAGGAACCTGTAGCATACTGCACAGCCTGCAGGCAACTCAACAGGGTGTGGACTGCCCTTTCTAGGTACCTTAGTTGGTTGTTACGTCTTCCAGCAGCTCTCTGATTTCTTGTTCGCCAAGAAGCTGGTCTGATCCCAGAGTCTTTGCAGCTCAGCTTCCTCTTGAGAGGGACTCTCAGTTTTTGTTGCTTATGGTGGCAGGGAGGGGCCTAGTGAATCTGGTCATTTTCAGGGACTTTTGAAGCTCTTTTGAGTTGTTTACCTTCCTGCTTAAGGAGCTTCCCTGCAGGATGGAAATGTGTCAGTCTCTGAGGAAACAGGTAAACACCACCAGTATAGTTGTCCTTCTGTATAGGTGGGCTTTGTATCCCCAGATATAGCCATCCTTTGTTTGAAAACTACTTGAAAAAAGTTGTATCTGTACTGAACATATACAGCATCTAGAAAATTATCTATTTTAAGTAATTTAGAATTTGTGTGTGTGTGTGTGTGTGTGTGTGTGTGTGTGTGTGTGTATGAGAGACAGGGTCTCTTGTAGTCTAGGCTAGCATTGAACATTCTTTGTAACTAAGGTTGGCGTGGAACTCTTGTGTTTACTGTTAATCCCACTGGTCAATAATTAAGAGTACTACCACAATTTAAAGTCAATTTGAAATAAGCTTTAATTAAATACCGGCCAGGTCGATAGACTCTCTGGCCAGGTCCATCTCTGGTTTCTCAGAAAAATGACTCTAAGTCACAGTTGTCAGTGTAAGTATTTCCCATCACGTCTAATTAGAGGCAAGCATACATCCTGATGTTATTTCCTGTCTGTGACCCTGCTGCCCACATGTGGTCAAGCAAATCCAGTGTAAATGGGTTGAACAAATTTGTTTAGGGGAGTGGAAACATGTGGCTTGTTATCTCCCATAAACAATAGCCTCCAGCATTTCAGGAATTATCTATCTGTTCTTGGGCAAAGGCTTTGTAGATCAGAGGCATTTTTATTTCATGGATCTTTAAGGCATAGTAATAAAAACTTAAAATGTAACTTTAGCTCCCACACTACTACCTAAATATTGAGATTACAGACCTGCACCACCATGCCCAGGTAATATATATTTGAAATATACACAAGGATGTGTAAGTTATACATAAATATCACAACAGTTTATATAAAGTATATAAAGTCTATGTCCTGTATTTCCAAATAATGATATGAAGACTTCTTATTAATTATAAAAGCTCAGCCTATAGTCTAGGCTTGTTTTTAACTAGTTTTTCTAACTTAAATTAACCTATTTATATTAATCTACATTAAACCTCATGGCATGTGGCTGTTACCTCTCATCCTGCACATCCTGCTTGCTTTGTGTCTCCTGGCATCTTCACCTTTTTTCTTCCCAGAGTCCTCTTTGTCCCTGGAAGTCCCACCTATACCTCCTGCCTAGCTATTGGCCATTCATCTCTTTATTACACCAGTCACAGCAACACATCTTCAAACAGTGTACAAATATTCCACAACAATAAGGGTCTTAAGCATCTGGATTTAGCGTTTGTTGTGGGTATTGTCCTTGAACCACTGCCCAGTGCATAGAGTGGAAATAAGTCTTGTCTCTTTCCTGACATTAAGCCTTTGTTTGTTTGTTGGTATGAGACAGGATCTCACTCTGTGGCTCTGGCTAGCCATGAATTTAATGAGATCTTCAGCATTTCAAGTGTGGGATTAGTGTACCTGGCTTTTCATAAGAGTCTTAGTTACTGTCCTATTGCTGTGAAGAGTCACCATGACCAAGGATTTAATCAGCTACTCATCATGGTGGGGAGTGTGGTGGAAGGTAGGCATGGCTCTGGAGCAGTAGTTGAGAGCTCATAATTGGTCTTCAAATTGGAGGCGCTCTCATGCACACACACACACACACACACACACACACACACACAGAGAGAGAGAGAGAGAGAGAGAGAGAGAGAGAGAGAGAGAGAGAGATTGATCAGAGAGAGACCCAGAGAAAGAGACAGACACTGACTGGGTCTGGCTTGGGCTTTTAAAATGTCAAAACCCACCCAGGAGTGACCCACCTCCTCCAGCAGGCCACACCTCCTAATCCTTTTCAAACAGTTCCATCAACTGTGGACCAAGCACTCAAATATATGAGCCTATGGATGCCACCACAATAAGTCATCGTTGTCGTCGTCTTCTCCTCATTCTCTTCCTCCTCCTTCTACTACTCCTCTTCCTCCTGCTCCTCCTCCTCCTCCTCATTTTGAGACAGGTTCTCAGTTTGTAGCTCTGGCTAGCTTGGAGCTCAACTGTGTAGACAGATTGGCATCCAACCCATAGAAATCCACCTTCCTCTGCCTCCCAAGTTCTGGGATAAAAGTTTATGTGCTACCACACCTGGGTGTCTTTGTAAGTCTTTAAATTTTACTTATTTATTTTATTACACTAATTTAGTGTGTGTACATGCAAGTGTACCACAGAATATATGTAGAGGTCAGAGAGGCACTTGCAGGACTTGGTTTTCTCCTCCTACTGTGTGTAACCGTGAGGTTGATCTCAGATTGACTGGACACAGGTGCATTTACCCACTAAGCCATCTTGCTAGAATGTACATTTTAAATTTAATTTTTAAGTTATCATACAGAATAATATGTTTTAAAAAATTCTCGTGTAGCCCAGGCTGGCCTTGAGTTAGTTGCAGTCCTCCTGCCTCAGTTTCCCTGGTGTGCTTTATTTCCTCTCATGATCGCCTTTGTAGTTTAAACACACACACACACACACACACACACACACACAGAGAGAGAGAGAGAGAGAGAGAGAGAGAGAGAGAGAGAGAGAGACAGAGAGAGAGACAGAGAGATAGACAGAGAGAGAGAGAGAGAGACAGAGATTGATTGGGTATGTACTACCATGCCAGGCTGTGGATAGATTTTATGTATTTACTTTTTTTCCTATCCAGCTAGCAGCTGGCTTATTTATGTATTTATTTATGTGTAGTGTTAAGTACTCAACTTGGGCCTTTGACATGCTAAACAGGCTTTTAAACCACCTAACCACATCCCTGTCTTCTTAATTTTTTTTTAGATTTATTTTCTTTCATATGTATGATTATTTTGTCTGTGTGTATATATATACACCACAGGCATACTTGGTACCCATTGAGGTCAGAAGAAGATATCAGATGTCTGAGAACTGGAGTTGTGAGTCACCATGTAGGTGCAGGAAATACTTTCAACTTCTGAGCCATCTTTCTACCCCATCTATCCTTTTAAATCTTAATTTTATTAATTTTTCTGTAGTTACCTGGATTCTAACTTTTTGTTGGGGGGCCTAAAACAACATTGATTTCTCACATATGAATTCTTCTACTTTAATACTTAAATTTTGGGGCTTTTTGCTGTTACTTCTTTGTCCTGCCTATAAAAACCATCATTGAAGAGATGCTGGAGAGATGGCATGTCAGTAAAGAATGCTGGTTGTTCTTCCAGAAGATGTGGGTTCAACTCCTGGCACCCACATGGTGGTTCACAATCATCTATAACTCTTGTTCTAGGAGATCTGATGTCCACTTATGGCCTCTGAAGGTCCCAAGTATATATGTGGTTCACAGATATACATACAGGTAAAACACCATTCACATGGAATAAAAAAAGTCACCCATCATTATTTATATTGGTTATAATTAATAGCCGAGTCTTCTGTCACTTTGGAGTGAGTGTTCAAGCCTTGGATTGCTGAGCAGTTTCATGGTTGTCAGCTTTACTAATGCAGTCCTACTATGTACATCGTGCCTGACTTTTTGATATCTCCTACTGGAAATATTGTTTTTTTTTCTTGTATTTGTATTGCAGTTTACTGCTTGTGAAATATGGTATATACAAAAAGAGATACACAAGTTGTTTTGGATCCAACTACCTGAAATATCCTTTGCTACTGACATTCTCATTTATGCACAAATCACCATCTTTTGTCTGAATTATCTTAATGGATAACCCATCATTCCCTACAGCTGGCATAGTCATTTTATTTTCATTTTTAAATTTTATGTCTTTGTACTAATTGTGTGCCTAGTGCCCAAGGGCAGAAGGAGACGTTGGTTCCTCTAGAAGTGGAGTTATAGATGGTTGTGAGCTTCCATCTGGGTTCTGGGAAACAAACCTGGGTTCTCTGGAAGAGCAGCTAGTGCTCTTAACCACCAAACTATCTCTTCGAGTTTCTTATAGTCTTTTTTTAAAAAAGATTTTATTTATTATGTATACAACATTCTGCTTCCATGTATATCTGCACACCAGAAGAGGGCACCAGACTTCATAACAGATTGTTATGAGCCACCATGTGGTTGCTGGGAATTGAACTCAGGACCTCTGGAAGAACAGTCAGTGCTCTTAACCTCTGAGCCATCTCTCCAGCCCTTCTTATAGTCTTTTAAAAGTGTAATTGTTTTAGTTACTTCTCTGTTGCTGTGGTAAAACAAGGCAATTTAGAGAAGAAAAAGTTTATTTGAGCTTACTGTTCTAGAGGAATAAGAGTCCATCATGACTTGGAATCCGGGCAGCAGGCACAGTGAAAGGAACAGCTGAGAACTCAAATCACAAGCAGAAAGCAGAGAGCCAGTTAACTGGGAATAATATAATATATGGCTTTTGAAAACCCAAAGCCCATTACCTGTGACATGTTCCTTCGAGGAAGCCCACACCTCTAATACCTACCTAAACACTTCCACCAACTGGGGACCAAGTATCCAAATGCCCCAAGACTATGGGGCACAGTTCATTCAAATCACTACAGTAATCAAATCATATTTCTCCCATATTTAAAGCTAGATGGCCTCCAACTACACTAGTATAAACTTCAGACTTCTTACTATGACTTAAACTCTTATTTTTTCCAATAAGCCTTTGCACATTGTGGGTGCTAAGTCAATATTTATTGGATGAATAGTTCATTGGCAGTTTAACTGTGCCTTGCCCAGAACCTCATAGCTTCTTAAAGATTGGCAAAGTTAGCATGTTTAGTTCAGATACCTTTTCCATGTAGCCCATGGTGGCCTCTAACTCTTCCTGTAGCTGAGGATTATCTTGAGTTCATGATATCCTCACTCCTTCTGCTGAGTGCAGGGATTCTAAGCATGCCTGCCTGGCCCAGTTCTTAGATTTGTTGGTTCAAGTTACACCTTCCTAGTCCTCCACTGGGCTAGAACTGAACTGTCTTTCTAGGCTGTATATATCTGTTGGTTTAGACCTTTTTGATTCCTGCCCACTCTCAAAACGTCCCTGTAATCTTGTTCTCTTTTATAGAATATTTTCTTATGGCTTCAGCACCCTTTTCATTTGTTATTGTTGTGGTGGGTGGCCTTGGAGAAGCTAGGGTGGGAGGGAACTACCAGATATATCTGAAGTCCAGCTGTATACTCTCAGATATGGAGTTTTAATATTCATAAGCATTTGCAAGGGAAGTAGCACTGTTATTCAAAGATATGCAGACAGCCTGATAGAGGTTTTCAGTTTTATCATTTGGTTTGTAAAGTCTAGATGTTGGACACAGGCATTCACAGAACCCTTTGAAACACTCTAAGGCCAGACCCTCTGGTTTCCTGGCTTGCTCTTGGTCAGAATGGTCCCTCTGCTGTCCTGCTTTGAGCCAACACCATAACTAAAGATCTATCTAGCCTAAGCCAGGAGGAAAGCAATGAGAAGTTCTGTGTATGTTCGGTAAAGAATTGACCCGAGTCAAATACTGAATATATTTATAGGTAGCAGTGATCCCCATCCCTAGCCCGCTTCTGTACCCGGAACTCTTACTATATATTTTTTTCTTCTTTCTGCTTCTAGTATTCTAGTCAAGAAGAAAGCCAGAGGAAGCCATTGCCCACTGCTGCTGCCCAGTGTTGTAAGTGAGAAATTTGTCTCTGAACTGCTCTTAATTGCAGCTACCTGTCCTGTCTCCCTCCACAAATGAGGCATGTGTTGAGTTGAGGAGAGCTGAGCTGTGTAAACAGAGGCTGTTCTGGAGGTTTTCTGTCTACCCAGGAGTTTCAGAAGGGGTCTTTTGTTTTGTGTGCTGTAGTTAGACAGTGGTATCTGCCTTGCATTGGCTAACTCTTATTCCATGGGTATGATTTTTTACCCCTCTGTCCTTGTTTACCTGCTAGTATTTTTTTAGGGCTCAGTTTGAAAATCACCACCTCTGTGAAAGCATCCTGCTGTTCCCTGTTTCACAGTATACTTCACATGTTTCTACTTTAAGTTTCCATGTACAATGTACGTGTACTGATCATACCAGACATTAGAACCCATGTCTACTTTATTGATACAGACATTTTCCGGGATTTAGAATGGATCTCAGTGTTAGAGGGTTTGCCTAATGGGTACAGGACCCTGGTTTGATTCCCAGTACTGAAAAAGAAAAGAGAAGCAAAAAGGTCATTAGAAACCCACAAAGTTTTAAAAGATATAGACATTATTCCACTCTGTATTTCTCATGTTTATCTTAATTTTTAGTGCATATTAAAGTTTAATAAAGTTGCATACATGATTAACTAAGGAGGAGAACATGTCATCACTTCTGAGATTAGTTTGTCCAGGTCATAGATTCTTTCTGGGAATGAGTCATGAATTGTTAGTCTATTGTTAACTTTTCTTCAAGTTCTTACAAAACTGCTTGAGAGATTCTGAAGGACCACTGTAGAGTTTTAGCTTATCACTCTCAGGGATGGTGGTTGTATATGTGTTGTAATTTGCTTTGCTCTCATTTTCCTGAGTCAAATGCCAGATTGCATCATTTGTAGATTAAAATTGGATGTAGTAGCAATTGTCATAATAGTACTAGTAATAATAAGAACCATAGGGACACAGGTCAGTCAGCCAACCACCAGTCAAACAATAACAATAAAAATATAGAAGTAACAGATGGAAAGTTACAATATGCAGATGTTTTCTGAGAGCTTAACTATTATTTGTTCTATTAAACTTATTTACTCTTCACAATAACCCTAAAACATAGATTCTACTGTTCCCATATCTTACATGAGGTAACTGACATAGGAAGAGATTGAATAATTTTCTGTGAATCCCATAGATTATGAGTGGTGAAGTAAACACTGAAATTGAGACAATCTTAGTTCATAGCATATATCTTGAGTCACTGTGTTATACTGCTTCCTTCTTAAAGTCAGAGAAAAACCTCCTTTCATACTTTGTACGTGCTGTGATACTCTTTCTTGATAAAAGTAAGACTGGTGCAGATAATAAAACCTGTTTTTCATATGATTTGTTGTGACCTTCTGTTGTTGTTCCTATTTAGGGTCAAATATTTAGGATCATAGAAGGGTGGAAGAATCTGAATAGAAGTTCAGGCTGTAAGCTAGAATTTAGAAGTCTTTTCCAAAACTCATTGTAATAAGTTAACTTTGACTTTTATTTATTTATTTTTTGTCTTAAACCCTTTCTCAGGATTGCTAGTCAGAAACAAATGGGATGATTATACATTTAAACCCTCTTTCTTCTTGAACTCATCTGATGAAGTGCAGTTGAAGTAGACAGCAATGCCACATGGGCAGGAGGAAAGTGATAAATAATCACGGTTTTCATTGTGTTGATAGTTTTATTTTGCAGTGAAACCTGGTTCCTATATCCTGTCTGCTTTTTCATGTGTCTTTATTTTAAAATGTCTTTATCTTGGAAATCTGAGACCTCTTGTAGTGGATCAGTACTTATCCCTAACATAGGAATGGACTTTGGGAGCCCATCACACATGGAGGGATACTCCCTGAGCCTAGACACAAGGGAGTTGGCCTAGGCCCTATCCCAAAGAATAAGACAGACTTTGAAGACCCCCTATAGAAGGCCTCACCCTCCCTGGGGAGCAGACAGGGTATGGGATAGGTAGGGTGTTAGTTGGGGGGCAGAGGAGGAGGGAGGGAAAGGGACCTGGGATTGACATGTAAAATAATTTTCTTTCTAATTAAAATAAAAAACAAAAAACCTCAAAAAACCCCCAAACCCCAAACAAAACAAAAAAGTCTTAATCTTATAGAAATGTTGCTTAAACAGTTCAATGAACAATCTTCATTGTTTTATTTTTTAATTTATTAACCGAGGACCCTCTGATGTGTTGGCCTCTGTTTAAAGGCCATCTTGAGTTAATAATTGCTTGCAGAAAGTATGTTCCAGTCAGAAGGCACCCACCACAAGTACAAAAGTCTGATGAGGTGCAGGGTTTGTCTGGAACTTGAATGCATCTCACCTGTATGTCTTCTACTATTATATTCAGGGGTTCGAGACAGGGTTTCTCTGTGGCTTTGAAGACTGTCCTGGAACTAGCTCTTGTAGACCAGGCTGGTCTCGAACTCACAGAGATCCGCCTGCCTCTGCCTCCCGAGTGCAAGAAGCTCTGTTCTTAAAAATATAAATTATCCATTCATTTGCTGTATATTGTGATGTATACAAATAGATTCAGGATATGTTATCATTAATAACAAGCTAACTCAGTAAAGTAGAAGATTCTTACTAGGATTTTTTGTTTTTTGTTTTTTTTTTTTTTAAATTTGGCTGGGCAGTGGTGGCACACACCTTTAGTCCCAGCACTTGGGAGGCAGAGGCAGGCGGATCTCTGTGAGTTGGAGACCAGCCTGGTCTACAAGAGCTAGTTCCAGGATAGCCTTCAAAGCCACAGAGAAACCCTGTCTTGAAACCCGGCCCCCCCAATATTTTTTGGTCTTAGGAAAGAACTCAAAATAGGATTACAAAATCACTGTTTTGCCTAATAACAAAATTTTATGTTTCAGTGTTATCTGTCCTATTTCAATTCCCCCATCTTCCTAAAATTTTTCCCTTTTGTCTCACTATATGACTGAGTCAAGATGCATAGGTAGCATTTTTCTGTTGAGTAGGATAGATAATTTTGTTTGTTTTATTTTATTCAGTGCTGGAGACCAGACCTAGGGCCTGGGCATGTTAGGCAAGTGCTTCATCATTGAGTTACATCCCTAGCCTATAGTAAAGTTTAAGATTATCTTTTTGCATATGTATTCGCTATTAGCCTGACATCATTTGTTTAAAGGGCTATTTCCCCCATTAAATTGACTTTATGTTTTTGTTAAAATTTTTTGGGGGGCTGGAGAGATAGCTCATTGGTTAAGAGTGTTTGCTGATTTTCTAGAGGAGTAGAGGTCAGGTCCTGGCACCCATGTTGGACAGATCACAACTATTAACTGCAGCTCTAGGGAATTCAACCCCTCTATCCTCTCGTTTTTTTTTTTTTTTTGTGTATGTATACACATTAAAAAATAAATTCTTAAAAAATTCTCAGTTACGGGGCTGGAGAGTTAGCTCAGAGGTTAAGAGCACTGACTGCTCTTCCAGAGATCCAGCAACTACATGGTGGCTCACAACCATCTGTTATGAGATCTGGTGCCCTCTTCTGGTGTGTAGATATACATGGAAGCAGAATATATACATAATAAATAAATAAAATCTTAAAAAAAATTCTCAGTTACCACTACAGTATCAAACTGCTTTCTTTCTTGGACTGTTTACCAGATTGGATTCTATGTATTTGCATTAGAGATTCAATATACTTTCTTAAGACATAGTCCTCAGATATAGCATCAATTTTGAATTGGTAGCATGCTGCTTTTTGTATACTTCAACCTCAGAACATAAAGCTTATTTTACAGGACTTATCTACATGTCAGTCTTTTTATACTGGAGTCCCCTTTGTTTCTCAAATGGGAGATACTGAAATGGTACAGTCTGATCTGCATATTTTGTACAAATTTGCTTAGCAACAAATAGTAAGATTGTGAACAGGGCTAAACATCAGAAGTTTATGGTTGCCATATATATTTTGTTTTTTTGAGACAGGGTTTCTCTATGTAGCTTTGGAGCCTATCCTGGCACTCACTCTGTAGACCAGGCTGGCCTCAAACTGACAAGAGATCCGCCTGCCTGCCTCTGCCGCCTGAATGCTGAGATTAAAGGCGTGCACCACCATGCTAGGCTATGGTGCCATGCTTAACAGAGTCACTGCAAATAAGTTCAACAGTGATCTCCTGTACTCAGTTTTTATACATATCTGTTTTGCTCACCCACTGCATTAATGACGGTATTACCAACTATAATCTAGAAATGAATTAAAAGTGATTCAGTCTCTGGAAAAGATTTGATGAGGTGAGTAGTCATATATCTTGGCACATTGTCCTTAATCTGTAGGAAGTGTACAAGGAAACTAGATGTGCAAGGGAACAATGGGTAGCTTTTAAGTTAAAAAATTGGTTTATAGGAATATTAAAGTGAAAATAATTTTAAAGTAGGATTCTAAAAGTATTAATAAGATTGTAGTATCTAGGAAAAAATATATATACATGAACAGATGAAAACAATGTGGTTTTAGTAGTAGCTCTCAGTGGTAAAATTGTAGCACACACACACACACACACACACACACACACACACACACACACACCCTGTATATATACATACATACATACATACATACATACATACATACATACATACTGTTTTTTTGAGACAGAGTTTCTTTGTGTAACAATCCTGGCTGTGCTGGAACCCACTTTATAATAGACTGGGCTGACCTCAAACTCACTGAGAGCCGCCTGCCTCTTCGTCCTGAGTGCTGGGATTAAAGGAGTATGCCACCAAGGCCCAGCTATTTCTTAATATTTACTTTACTGTACAGTACTGATTTTTTCAAAGAATTTGTATTTCTAGGCTGGGCATGTAGCTCAGTTGAACGAGAACCTAGGTTTCATCCCCAGCACTGCAAAAACAGACAAAACCAACTGAATACTTTTAAAGACCTGACAATTTGAAGGCAGATTGCTAAAAACTCATTCTTTTAGTTTGGAGTTGGGATTTAGTTAGACCAGAGTTGATTATTGAGCTTGATACAGTTAATGTCAATAGTACCAGTGATTCCTTGATTATATGTTCTATCTAAGGAACTCTGAAGTTAAGTGTTCCCTTAATAATACTCCTGAAGGTTTTCCTAATTAGTTTCTTTTGGATGTAGCAAAATGTTTTTGGAGTCTATGTAGTTCTGTTGGCAATGTGATCTCAACTATAGTTTGAGCTTTGAAATTATATTTTAATTTTTTTTTTTTTTTTTTTTTTTGCTTTTTCGAGACAGGGTTTCTCTGTGGCTTTGGAGCCCTGTCCTGGAACTAGCTCTTATAGACCAGGCTGGTCTCGAACTCACAGAGATTCACTTGCCTCTGCCTTCCGAGTGCTGGGACTAAAGGCGTGCGCCACCACTGCCCGGCTAAATTTTTTTTAAAAGTTTTGTTAAATGTGTTTAGGTACACAGCTGCCACAGTACATGGAGATCAGATTTTAGGAGATTGTCTTCTAATGTAGATTCCAAGGACTGAACTTTGGTTTTCAACCTTGGTGGCAACTAACTACCTTTATCCCTGTCTTAGTTTTCTGATGCTGTGATAAAACACCGTGACCAAGGCAACTCATAAAAGAAAGAGTTTAATTGGGCTTACAAATTTAAAGGGGACAAGGGCATGGAGGTAGACAGTTGGGTAGCAGCTGAGAGCTCACATCTTGATCCACAAAGAGGAGGCAGAGAGCACACTGAGAATGTCAAGAGTCTTCTCAAATCTGCCCCCAAGTGACACACCTCCTCCAACAAGGCCACCTTTCCTAATCCTGCCCAAACAGTCCCACCAGCTGGGGACTAAGTAGTTAAACATGTGAGCCTCTGAGAGCCTTTCTTAGTCAAATTACCACATCCACCGAGCCATATATATATTAGAATATATATATATATACATATATATATATATAATATATGTATATATATATATATATATATATATGAAACAATCTTATTTTACGTATCAATCCCAGTTTCCTCTCCCATCCTCCCATACCCCCCCAAAATCCCCATCCCATCCCCCATCCACTCCCCAGGGAGGGTGAGGCCTTCCATGATGGATCATTAAAATCTGTCAAGTCATTTGGGGCAGGGCCTAGGCCCTCCCTTGTGTATCTAGGCTAAGAGAGTATCCCTCCATGGGAAATGGGCTCCCGAAGTCTGTTCCTGCACTAGGGATATATCCTGGTTCCACTGCCAGAGGCCCCATAGACTGCCCAGGTTTTGTCCTATGTTGGTTCCAGCTGCCAGACTGGGGTCCATGAGTTTGAACTTGCTCAGGTCAGGTGTTTCTGTGGGTTTTCCAGCATGATCTTGACCCCTTTCCTCCCTCTAAAACTGGATTACAGGAGTTTGGCTCAGTGCTTGGCTGTGGATCTCTGCTTCTGCTTCCATCAGCTACTGAATGAAGGCTCTAGGATGGCATTTAAGGTAGTCATCATTCTCATTATAGGGGAAGGGTATTTAAGGTAGCCGCTCCACTACTGCTTAGGGTCCTAGTTGGGGTCATCTGTATAATTCCCTAGTGCCAAATTTCTCTTTAAACCTATAGTGGCTCCCTCTATTAATGTGTCTCTTCTTGCTCTCCTCTATTCCTCTCCCCACTCAATCTTCCTGATCCCTCATGTTCTCACCCCTCCTTTTTTCTCTTCCTCTTTCTCCTATATCCTCCCCCCCCATACACTCCATTTGTTCAGGGGTTCTTGTCCCTTTCTGCTTCACTGGGCAACCGTGTATGTTTCTCTTATGTTCCTCCTTGTTTCCTTGCTTCTCTGGAGGTATGGATTGTAGGCTGGTAATCCTTTTTACTATGTCTAGAATCCATATATGAGTGAGTACATACCATATTTGTCTTTCTGTAACTGGGTTACCTCACTTAGGATGGTTTCTTCTAGTTCCATGCATTTGCCTGCAAATTTCAAAATTCCATTGTTTTTTTCCGCTGAGTAGTACTCCATTGTGTAAATGTACCACATTTTCTCTACCCATTCTTTGGTTGAGGGGCATCTAGGTTGCTTCCAGGTTCTGGCTATTACAAATAATGCTGCAATGAGCATAGTTGAACAGATGTCCTTGTTGTATGAATGTGCATCCTTTGGGTATATGCCTAAGAGTAGAATTGCTGGATCTTGAGGTAGACTGGTACCCATTTTCTAGAGAAATCGCCATACTGATTTCCAAAGTGGCTGAACAAGTTTGTACTCTCACCCGCAATGGAGAAGCATTCCCCTTTCTCCACATCCTCTCCAGCATGAACTGTCATTGGTGTTTTTGATTATAGCCATTCTAACGGGTATAAGATGGTATCTCAGAGTTGTTTTGATTTGTATTTCCCTGATGGCTAAGGATGTTGAGCAATTTATTAAGTGTCTTTCAGCCATTTTTGGATTCCTTTGTTGAGAAGTCTCTGTTTAGTTCTTTATCCCACTTTTTTGGTTTTCGAGACAGGGTTTCTCTGTATTGCTTTGGAGCCTGTCCTGGAACTCGCTTGTAGACCAGGCTGGCCTCGAACTCACAGAGATCCGCCTGTCTCAGCCTCCTGAGTACTGGGATTAAAGGTGTGGGCCACCAATGCCTGGCCCACCTGTACCCCACTTTTTAATTGACTTATTTGGTGTTTTGGTGACTAGCTTCTTGAGTTCTTTGTATATTTTGGAAATCAGCCCTTTGTCTGATGTGGGGTTGGTGAAGATCTTTTCCCATTCTGTAGGCTGCCATTTAATCTTGTTGAATGTGTCCTTTGCCTTACAGAAGTTTGTCAGTTTCAGGAGGACCCATTTATTGATTGTCAATGTCAGTTTCTGTGTTACTGGCATTATGTTCAGGAAGTGGTCTACTGTGCCAATTCGTTCAAGGGTCCCTCCCAATTTCTCTTCTAAGAGGTTCAGTGTGGCTGGATTTATGTTGAGATCTTTGATCCATTTGGACTTAAGTTTTGTGTATGGGGATAGATATGGATCTATTATCAGTCTTCTACATGTCAGCATCCAGTTAACGCCAGCACCATTTGTTGAAGATGCTTTCTTTTTTCCATTGTATAGTTTTAGCTTCTTTGACAAAGTTCAGGTGTTCATAGGTGTGTGGATTAATATCAGGGTCTTCAATTCGATTTCATTGGTCTACCTGTCTATTTTTGTGCCAATACCAAGCTGTCTTCATTACTATAGCTCTATAGTAGAGCTTGAAGTCAGGGATGGTGATGCCTTCTGAAGTTCCTTTATTGTACAGGGTTGTTTTGGCTATCCTGGGTCTTTTGTTTTTCCATATAAAGTTGAGAGTTGTCCTTTCAAGGTCTGTGAAGAATTGTGCTGGGATTTTGATAGGAATTGCATTGAATCTGTAGATTGCTTTTGGTAAGATTGCCATTTTTAGTGTATTGATCCTACCTATCCAAGAGCATGGGAGATCTTTCCATTTTCTGATATCTTCTTTAATTTCTTTCTTTAGCAACTCAAAGTTCTTGTCATACAGGTCTTTCCCCTGTTTGGTTAGAGTTACCCCAAGATATTTTATGTTGTTTGTGGCTATTGTAAAGGGGATGTTTCTCTGATTTCTTTCTCAGCCCCTTTATTGTGTGTGTGTATATATATATATATATTATATATATATATATATATATATATATTAGGGCTACTGATTTTTTTTTAGTTAATCTTGTATCCTGCCACTTTGCTGAAGGTGTTTATTAGCTGTAGGAGTTCCCTGGTAGAATTCTTCGGGTCACTTAGTAGTAAACTATCATATCATCTGCAAATAGTGAAAGTTTTACTTCTTCCTTTCCAATTTGTATCCCCTTGATCTCCTTTTGTTGTCTTAATTCTCTAGCAAGAACTTCAAGTACAATATTGAGTAGATATGGAGAGAGTGGACAACCTTATCTTGTTTCTGATTTTAGAGGAATCGCCTTGAGTTTCTCTCTATTTAGTTTGATGTTGGCTGTTGGTTTGCTGTATATTGCCTTTATTATGCTTAGGTATGTTCCTGTTATCCCTGATCTCTCCAAGACCTTTATCATGAATAATGTCAAAGGCTTTTTCAGCATCTAGTGAGATGATCATGTGGTTTTTCTCTGAGTCATCTTATCAAACCCAGGGTAAACTTTTATTTGAAATACAGTCCACCATTTGCATTTCATAGAGATATTTCTGGCTATTTACAAAGTGTTTGTTTCATTGCTTAAAAAAACTGTCAATGATAGGGATATGATACATTTATATATGTATGTGTGTAGCTATATTTATATATCTAAAATATCCCAAAGTTGAATCAATCTTTTGAATAGGAAAAGGGGTATAGTTTCACATATTGGTTTAAAAATATTTCTTAAAGAACGAGCTTGTCCAAGCCTGGGCGGTGGTGGTGCATGCCTTTAGTTCCAGCACTCGGGAGGCAGAGGCAGGCACATCTCTGAGACCAGCCTGGCCTATAAGAGCTAGTTCCAGGACAGCCTCCAAAGCCACAGAGAAACCCTGTCTCGAAAAACCAAAGAAAAAAAACCCCAAAAAACAAAAAACCAACCAACCAACCAAACAAAAAAGCAAAGAGCTTGTTCAATACAGAGGGTGTGAATTATATCATGAATAATAGTAACCAGACATTCAGAAGCACTGTCAGTAATACACTGTGATTTTGCCAAGTTGTAACACTTTAATTACCTTGTAAAGGATTTATTTTACCATTGTATCCAAAAGAGACATGTTTATGTAAAGTACTTTACCTTTCTTTATTTTCTTTATTTCATTCTGGTATTTGTTGGTTCTTAGGAAACAGAAGTTACTTATTCAATAGTTACTGCTATTCAACCATCAGTATGAGTTATCTAATGTGCCATATCCCTGGTCTACACCATGTGCAAGTCTTCCTCTTAATCCTTTCTTTATGTTATGCCTAGTTCATGACCCCCCCACCCCCCCCACCCCCGCAAAAGACCAAGGAGCCGACTCACTGATGTAAATGCATAAGGTTTAATGTTGGCAGGGACCCTGTCCAGCAAACTGGCACAGGAAAAGGCTGCCTGGGCTCAATTGTGAGGGGTTTTTAAAGGAAAAAACCCTCAATCAGGGTGGTATATGCCTTGGCTATTCAGGATTGGGTAAGAGTAGGTGACCTTTGGATTCATTGAATAGGGGCTAGGGGTATTCCACAATTGTTACTAACAGTTGCCCACAGGGGCAGTTGTGTCGAGAAGATGTTAGTTACCAAAATTAGTCATTGCCTGACCGCCAGAATGAGGTCACTTTGTCTGGGGTGGGCACAGTTTGGGTGTTCCTTGGAACTATTTATGGTTCCTGGGCTGGAGCTGAATCAGCCTTATGCCACGCAGGGAATTTCTCAGGGTGGCTTTTTCTGAGGATGGAGTTAGCTCCATCCTCTCCAGTTTACCTTGCTCTTACACTTTACTCTCTGTTTCTGTGCAAAGCTGTTCACTGCTGCTATATGTCAAATTTCTGATGTCTTCCCTAGCAAGAGATAGAGAAATAGACCACTCTGTGTGTGTAACCAGATATCCATCTCCATGTCTGTTCTAATGGATAACGGTTTCTTTAAAACACAGGATGCCAGTTGGCAATACTGATCTTAGTCTGTTTCTCTGTTTAACATGGTCGAGATTAGCTTTAAGCTTATGAGATATGCTGGGTACCTCTCAAAGAGATACTTGCTTTCCCAGTGAGATGGTGTACAATGGATAAGTTTGTCTATCTCTTTCTGGTTTAGAATGCTTTTTTATTCTGAACTCACCCTATCTCAAAAGAAGTGAACCCAACAGGTAATTTCTGAATCGAGGCTTGATCATACAGATATGTGATTATTATACCAGCATTTTATGCTGGAGGACACCAAATTGAGAGGACTTGGCACTTCCTGACCATCATATCTAATAACCTTCCCAAGTGTCTAGACATAAAGGAAGCTGGCTTCCACCAGAACATGTGGCCTGTTTTGCAGGTGATTTGGCTCCTACTTACATGCATCTGTAACATGAATTAATAAAAGACCCAGAAACTGATACTGGGGTTCAAACTTCAAGCTGAATATCAGAAAAGCAAAGCAGCTGGTCGTCATTGGCTTCTTACCTCTACCTTAGGCTGAATGTGCTGATCCTGTCTCCACAGTCTCTCACCGAGCCTCAAACTATAACCTCTCCTCAGCATAGCTGGAGAATGAATCCCTACTGAATCCTGATACTGACTTACATACCTGTTATGAGTCCCGGGATTAAAGGTGTGAGCTATAATTCTCTTTCAGACTAATTCAATTGTGTGTTGATCTTGGTGGCCTTGGACTCACAGAAATCTGTCTGCCTCTTAATCCTGAGTTCTAGGATTAAAGGTGTGTACCACTACCTCCTAGCTTCTGGCTGCTGGGATTAAAAGTGTGTGCCACCACTACCTGATCTCTATAGCTTGAGGCTTACTTTGAGTTTTGAATCCTCAGTCAAGCTTTAATAAGTCATAAATAATATATCACTACATGCATCTCTTCGAGATCTTGTATTCCCACTCTTTCAAATGGTACTAGAATTCTCTCACAAGCAAATAGGTGAATCCATGAATATAATATTGCCTATTACCAGTGATCTAGATAGAGCCCCTCACTGTAAATTTTGAAGTAGAACTCAAAGTCTAGTCTTCATGATCTTCATAGTGCCATATTGTTCCACAGCAGTCTTCTTTAAGACATTAGCATGGCCTGCTAGGATTGTTTGTCTTTCCTAGTGCTCTTCCTGCCTCCCTCTCTCCTTCCTCCTTTCCATCTATCCTTCCCTCCTTCCCTTTTTTTCCTGACAGGCTTTTGCTGTGTAGCTCAAATTTGCCTTGAGTTTGCAATCCTGCCTACATTTTTTTTGTCATGCTTTAGTTTTCTATTTGTGTGTGTGTGTGTATCTTGTGCCCCTCCTCCCCTGCACACCAGCCAGCCACAGGACATGTATGGTGGTCAGTGGACAAGTTGTAGGAATTGATTTTTTTCCCCCTTTCCACTCTGTGGGTTCCAGGGATTAAACTCAGGTTGTCAGTCTTTCTGGCAGCAAACACCTTTTCTTGGGAGGCCCTGTTGTCAGAGGTTGCAGTCTACCACGGCCTGGCAGCTCTCTCAGAGCTCACCAACATGGAGGAGCCCCCACCCTTAGCAGAGGACTTCCTACTCTCTATCTGACCTTATTTGGAGAATGTCTCTAGGCCTGGATGCTTGACTTATCTCTAGGTAAATGCTCTTTCCCTGCTGCCCATAAAATAATTAGGTGACATGTTCCAGCTATTTTGATTGGGCCGTGCTGCTACTAATCCAGCTATGTGATAGCATCATGCCACTGAATGCAAATTAGATGATCCCCCAGCTACCATCCCCAACCTATATGCTCCCTATGCTCTGGAATAAAGCTGACCTGCCTCACTGAAGTCTCCAAGAAGGCTATTTCTGTCATGCTCACAGACTGGACAAGGCCCCGCCTGCCACTTCTACCCCCTTTGCCCTTGTGGCCCTAGTTGGCAATGGATCATGGGGAAGGAAGGGAACTGTACACCTTTGCATGCTAAAATATCTCCTTTGCCCCTTTACTTATCTTGTAATTTTTAATATTTTTTGTGTGCTCTATGTCAGTGTGTGCATATGCAGGCCACTGTGTGTGCCTTTGTGAAATCTAGAGGTTGACATCAGATGCCTTTCTCAGTTGCTCTCCATCTTACTTCTTGAGACAGAATCTCTCACTGAACTTGAGCCCACCAGTTGACTAGATTGTCTGACCAGCAAGCCCTTTTGGTGTTCTCCTGTCTTCACTTCTCAGTACTAGGATTACCGGAATGTGGACTGCCACACCTGGCTTTTTACATGGGTGCTAGAGATCTGAATTCAGGTCGTCATGTTTGCATAGTAAGCATCTGATGCACTGAGCCATTTTTCTAGCGCTTGTACTCTGGTTTTCAGCAGATATCATAGGTTGGAGGGCTTTGTGTAGTGTTCCTTAGATTAAAATTATGCTCTCTGATTTCATATCACTGGTGCGTTAAAGTTACAGAATATGGTCTTGTCAGCTATAAATTCTTTTTTGTGAGTTTCTTTTTCTAAGACAGGGTTTCTCTGTGTAGCTTTGGCTGTCCTGGAACTTATTTTGTAGACCAGGCTGGCCTCAAACTCATAGAGATCCACCTGCTGCTGCCTCTGCAGTGCTGGAATTGAAGGTCTGTGCCACCATGCCTGGCCTTTATTTAACTTCTTTATTGATTCTTTGGGAATTTCACATTGTGAATTCTACTTCTGCTCACCTCCAGGTCCCTCCATATCTTCCCCTCACCCCTGCAGCACCCCCTCCCCAGAAAACAAAACAAAGCAAGCAAATAACAAAAACAAGATAAAACAAAACAACAAAAACCTCTTCCTTTCCTTCTTTCCTGCCTTTCCAACATCTCTTCATTTGTCCTGGTGGCATTGAGGCATCATAAGGTATACCCTTTTGTCCTATCAGCTTTACTAACAGATGTTCATTGCAATGAGTCACTTACTGGTCTGGGCCAAGGCCTCTGGTTTCTGCTACATCATCATCATTGGATCCTCACTGAAACTCTTTTGGTATATCCTGTGGCCACCCTGAGTCATGGACCAGTCCATGCTATATTGTTCCACAGGACCAGTCCTTTCATGAGTTCCAGCAGGTCCTAGATGGGGTAGATATTAGGGTCTGAGTTGTAGCTGAGCTGGTCAGTCTGGGCCACTACACCCATGCCCTCAGGGTCGGTTCACCATCTCCTGTGAGGGTAGGGCCAGCTCAGCACGGCCTTCTGATTTCGTCTCAAATTATTACTAAGTTCCTCTGAAGAGACACAGGCCACCGACATCAACAAAAACCCCAGCTATAGCTGGGCCACAGACCCAGACATCCTGGCTCTGGGTGAAGCACTGGCCACTCAGATCAGGATGGTTCTGGTGGCAGCATGGTCCCGGACACCACAAAGGGCTCAGATTGAGGCCCCAACCCTGGGCTTCTATGTGACCTTTGGTGGCAATATGGGACCCAGACTTCAAAACAGACCCACATGAGGTAGGACCATGGACCCAGACATGGTCCTAAACAGCAACTGGGTCTGGATGTCACATTGCCCCAGGAGACAATTTTATACTTGCCCACATATATATGCATGCATTGTTTTCTCCCCATCTTTTGAGTTGGCTTTAGAATATGATATACTGTAGTGAAATGTCCACAGCCGTCTTATATTTGATACTGGAATGCTTCTTACTTAGTGTCATAGTTAACTTCAGCTGTCAGCTTGACATAAACCTAGAGTTACCTAGGAAGAGGGAACCTCAACTAAAGAATTGCTTCTATGATGTTAGCCTGTGGGTACATTGTCTATAGGGTATTTTCTTATTGATATTGGAAGGACTAGTCCATGGGGAGCAGTACCATGTCAGGATCTGGGTGGTATAAGAAAGGTAGCTATTTCATGCCCACTTGCCACTATTTCAGGCAAACTTTTTTTTGGAAGGTATTAACAGATCACTAGCTTCCACACACCCCAAAGCTAAAATGTGATCAAGCACCATGTGAAACCTACACAGAGATTTCCCTGCTTTGTTATGATCTACCCTTTCCTCCAAGTTGCTTTTGGTCATGATAGCTTAAACTAGAACAATTAGTGTCCCCTGGATTCTTAGTCTATTATAAAGAGTTTATTGAAGCTCTAGGAAATAGCTTGTTTATTTCTAGCTGCTTTTCACAATTGAGATCTGTTTCTGGACTTCTGTCCCAGAATACAATGGGAATGCTTCCCTTGTTTTCCTACAGTGACTTTGACATATTTGCTATGAACTGAGAATTTTTGACAGTTTATATTCATAGAACGTACCAGTTTCCTCACTAATTTTGAATACTTGATGGTCACTTTACTTACAGTTGTGAAAAGGGTTGCTTTCCCTCACCCCTCAAACATACCAGTCCCTGCTTTTTTTCCCTTTGTTTATCATCTTTAATAAATTTATTTAGTTATTTTCTATCCAGCTGCAGTTTCCCCTCCCTCTTCTCCTCCCAGTCCTTTCCCCACCTCCCCTCTACCCCCTCCCATCCACTCCTCCTTTATTTCTATTCAGAAAAGTGCAGGCCTAATCCTTGCCTCTTCTCAATTTAGTTTTTGTTCACATTTAGTCTGTTTGCTTGTGTCCCTGTCTGTCTGTCTCCCCCCCCCCCCCCACCTCTGTGTGTGTGTGCACATGCACGTGTGCAGGCACATGGATCATGGATGCATTCTCGTGTGTTTCAGAAGACAACTTGCAAGAGTCCAGTCTCTTCACCACATATGAATTCTGATCATCAGACTAGGTGGCAAGTGCCTTTACCCACTGAGCCATTTCATCAGTCCAAGTTGTAGTTTTTGAAAACAAGTTTGTTTGTTTGTTTTCCTTAGAGACAAGATTGCTCTGTGTTGCCCTGGCTGTCCTGGAACTCTCTCTGTAGACCATGTCCTTGAACTCAGACATCCAGCTACCTCTGCCAACCAAGTGCCACCACTGCCTGGTAAAAACAAGATTTTAAAATAGAACACGTTACTATAAAATTTTTAAATGACTCAGAAATCTATAATAGAGAGCAAAAAATTAAAATTATAAATATCCATTCTCTACTCTGAGATGACAACTCTATGGTTTGGTATATATTCTCCCAACTTGTTATGTTTCTCTTCTTTTTCCCTTCCTTCTCTTTCTGCTGGGAATATAAACACAGTACTTTTCAAATATTAGACAAGCACTCTATATCATTGCTCTAAAGAAAAAAATACAAGTAAGATTCAGGTTATCCCAAGGAGCATTCCATTATGGATATAGTTTCATGAAGTTTTAAATTTTCATTTATTTAAGTTGCACATGCATAAGGGTGCACATTTGGAGGCCAAAGGACAGCTTGTGGGAGTCAATTCTCTCTTTCTAATATGTGGGCCTTGGCCAGTTCCTCAGGCTTAACAACAAGCGCCTTTATTCACTGAGCCATCTCTTGGCATCATGGGTTTTTGTACTTACAGAACAAAAGCAATTCATAAATCTTTTCAAATATATTGGTGGAAAATGAGGTGGGTAGATCATAGTAAAGCAAGCAAGTCTCTGTATAGATTTCAGATGATGCCTGGCGACATTTTAGCTTTTGGGTTTGTGGAAGCTAGTTGTCTGTTAATACATTCCAAAAAAGATTAGTCTGATACTTATGAGTATACCATAGGTGGGCTGTGAATGGCTATTAAGGGATTTGTCCTAGTTTCATTCTGTTGCTATGATAAAACACTGGCCAAAAGCCACTTGGGGGAAGGAAAAGGTTTATCTTATCTTACACTTTTAGGTCACAATCCATTTTAATTAGGGTTTCTATTGCTGCAAAGAGACACTGTGATCACGACAACTTCTATAAAGGAAAACATTTAATTTGGGTGGGTTACACTTTTAGAGGTTTAGTCTGTTATCATCAGGGCAGGACATGGCAGCATGCAGGTGGACATGGAGCTGTAGAAGGAGCTGAGAGTTCTACATCTTGATCTGAAGGCAACAGGAAGTGGACTATGTACCACACTGAGCATAGCTTGAGCAAAGGAGACCTCAAAGCACATCTCCACAGTGACACACTTCCTCCAACAAGGCCACACCTACTCTCTAACAAAGCCATATCTCCTAATACTGCCACTCCCTTTCATGGACATTTTCTTTCAAGCCACCACACAGTCCCTCATTAAGGGAAGTCAGGACAGGAACTCAGTGTAGAACTGGAGGAATTCTGCTTGTTGACTTATTCACTGGCTTGTGCTCAGCTAGCTTTCTTACATAGGCCAGAACTTTCTGCCTAGGCCTGGCCTTCCTATATCAATCTGTAGTTAAAATGATGCTCCACAGACATGCCCTAGGCAAATCTGAAGGCAGTTCTTCCATGAGGTTCTCTTTTCACAGGTGACTCTCGGATGTGTTGAGTTGACTATAAGAATTAACCAGGACAAGTCTAAAAGCCCAGGATAAACTGGCTGTAGGTCTGTCACTTTGAAGTCTTACACAATCATGAAGTTGGGATCACTTTTAGAATCTTTAATTCAGTTACCCCCCATCTCCAGAACTTACTCTTACATTGACATGTACTGCAGACATTTCCTAAACCCCCTCGACCAAAACTTAAAAAAATTCTTTTTCTTTCTTACTTCTTGAGTGACAGAATATTTCCACCATGAAAGCATAAGGGCATAGTCTTTGATTTCTTAGTCTTACTGTCTGATATTTTAGGTGCTGAGAAATGAAACTTGGTGGTTTGCTCCTAAAGGAACTCATCCCTCCTGGATTTTCAAACAAAACAAAACAAAACTAGCTGGCCTTTCTGAGGAGAGGAGGAAAAGCATCTTTTCAGTACTTGTTGAAAGGTGGCTTGGAGGGGCTGGAGAGGTGGCTCAGTGGTTAAAAACACTGATTTTTCTTCCAGAGGATCCAGGTTTGATTCCCAGTACCCACAAGGCAGCTCACAGCTGTCTATAACTCTAGTCCTAAAGTAGCTGATGTCTTCTTGCTTCTGTTGACACCAGGAACACATGTACATGTAGGCAAACTACTCATACACATACAACTAAAAAAAATTTTAACAGATGACTTAGATTAGAAATTAATTTTCTTCAGAAATTGTGGATTCCTAGAATACCTCCATAATCAAGATAGCTAAATTCCCATTTGGGCAACTGAGACATGAGATTGACAGTAAGTGAGCTTTGTCACCTATATTGTGAGGTAACTTATAAGCATTGGACTTCTCTTGTTTTAGTAGAAATAATGACTTTCTTACATTGCTTGACAAAATGGCAACTGTCACATTTCCCCTTGTTTTTCTTGGGAAGCCTTGAGTTCACAGATTAGCATTATGGAAAAGAACCCAAAACCTGTGAGTTCAGAAGGTCCTCTCTCAAGGCCTTTTCTGCCTTGATGGCTTCCAGTGAGCTAGAATGCAGTTAGTAATTATACTGGCTTAGTAAAGTGGTAGCAGAAGGTTCTCTTAAGATCCATGACCTACTAGCTCTGGGAAGTTGGCAGGTTTCTAGTGCCAGTGCCTCTGAGAGGTAACCAAGGACAGCAGAAATAGCTTTATCATTTTGGAAGTCTCTTGGATGACCAACAACTGGAAAGAGTAATGGTAAGTAAAATATCAGCCACTCAGTAGCTTCTTGTGTTCCCAGTTCAGGACTAGGACTCCCAGAAGTAGAAAATGTGGTAGTTATGAGCTCTTTGGAATGCACCAGTGATACTATTTTAGTGGCAGTGCAGTGCAGTCTGTCCAAGGACTTCTGTCAGTAAGAGTGGGTGATAAGCTTCACACTATACATATGGTAGCAGTAGAAGCAGTTAATATTGATGCTGATTATAGGTGCTGGCAAACAAAGAAAAGGGAGAAACTGTAACAATATGGTTTGGCTGATAAAAATAATGTTAATTGTAGTCTTCTGACTCATTTATTTATTTCTATCCTGTCTTCTCCCAGAAAGAAATTTGAGGTGGGTAATTGCAGTCATTACATTAACTTATTATGTTCTATTACAATGGCATGCAGTTATGCTTGTTAAGAATGTCAGTTTAAAGTATCAATTTGACTTGATGACAATAGGTCAGTGTCTTTTCTCAGGCTCAGTGTGTGTTGTAAGTACATTAAGTGTAGTTATTTCCATAAATGTTACCTGATGACTTTATAGGTTTCTTTAGTATAGAATGAGTGATAAGTGAAGTAAATTTGATAGAATGTAATTAACACAATAATTGTAAATATAAAGAATTGACAGAATTGCTCATTACAGAAGCAGTTATTAAGGGTATCTTCTCTTGCCAAGAGGCATGGAAAGGTAGCTTAAGTATAGAGAGGGGAAGGAACATGCAAGCAGTACCATGTGACGAATGATAAAGGTAAGTTATTGAATGAGGCTGGAGGAAGAAAATTAAAATTGGATTTTTTTTTCAAATTGGATATTGTTAAGAAAAGCTTTACAAGAAATAATATCTCACCTGAAGCCTCTCTATGTTACATTTGTTCTCTCTCTCTCTCTCTCTCTCTATATATATATATATATATATATGCATATATATGTATATACACACACATAATCTATGAATATAATATACATATGTTTTAATGCTTTGGTCTACCTACTCATCCCTTCTTCCTATCACACCCTGGTATAAGTTGAGTCTTAAAGGCTAAGTAGGAGAAGAGTTAAAATTATAATAATCAAACATGTTGAGTTTCTTACAAGTTGAAATTTCTGATTGGCTTGAGGCTAGAGAAATGAATGCAGAGGGTCAGAGAGGAGGCCAGGGGGATGCAGAGAGCTTGTATCATGAAGGCTTCGAATAACAAGATATTTGTATTTTATCTTGATGGCAACAAGGAACCGTCAAGGACTTTGTGCAGAGAATTGAAACAGTCAGATGTCACTGGTGATAGTAATATGAGCAGTTTGCTTCTTTAAAAAATCTTTTTGAATTTTAGAAAAATCTGTTCAAAGAGAACTTACACTCCAATGGGATACTGCATTTGGAACAAGCCTACCTCGCCATGGTGAACAATGTTGTGAAGCTATATTCAAAAGCGTCTGGTATTCAAATACACACATTTTGGGCACTAAGATTAAAGCTAGGAGCGTAAACAGTGTTTGGAACAGAATATAAAATGCCTCACTTAGCTTTCCCTCTACACAGTAAGAATGGCATGATGTTTTTTAGGTGGTGATTGAGTTAGGCTAGCCAGTTTTAAAAATGATAGCAAATATGCTTGCAGTGCTGTGATACAGCTGCCTTGTTTACTTTGTAAAAGTCTGTACTCATTAATAAACTTACATGCCATCAGTAAAAAAAACCTTTTTGATCATAGAATGTTGCACACATATGTAGGCAATGTCAAAAACAAATGTTTGGTTTAATGAATTAGTGTAAGGTAGAAAACAAGTGAATTTTTACAACCATCCCAGAAATCTCACTAGTGCCCACTTCACAGTTACAACCCTGTCCCCTAGAAGTTAATACTATTTTGGCTTTTATGATGACTTTGCTTTTCTTGTAAACATAAGCATCTACTTCAGTCTGTTTATTATTTTTAGTTCATTATATAATCATGAAAATATTTTGAAGCAGAGTTTTGCTACATAGCCCAGACTGTCCTTGAACTTGAGACCTTCCTGCCAGTCTTCTGAATGCTGGTGTTCTCACCCCAACTTTTTATAATTCTTTTTTAGTATAAGAGTTTCCCTTTTCCTCTTAAATTTTTCCTTGAAGTTTGCTTGTTGAGGATATTAGGCTATTTCTGACATGATTTTGTTTGACAGAAAGTTTCTTACATTCTAGATTTTGCTCAGTATGTTCCAACCTATTCTATTGTCCTTGTGTTTCTCGTAAATTAATAGTTGGGACTAGAATGTTGATCATGTTTAAGTATGTTGTATCTACAGTTGAACTATATTATAATTTTTAAAAACTTTGTACCTATTGGTGGACATTTGGCTTGCTCCTACATTTTTGTTAATAAAACACAATGTAATTATGAGAAATGTAATGCAAATATATTTTTGTTAGAATATGTACTAGGTCTTTCTTCTCCTATTATATATTCTTTGTGTGTTTGTATGGAAAATAGAGATTGACATCAGATGTCTTTCTCATTGCCTACCACCTTATTTTTTAATATATACATATTATATTCTTTGGGAATTTCATACATTGCATTTTGATCATATTCTCTCACCTTCCCCCAGTTCTCCCCTGATCCACACTCTTCCCATCCCACTCAATTTTTGTACTTTTCTTTTTCCATCTTATCTTTTAAGGCAAAATTTCTCATTTACACTGGAGCTCATTAATTTGGCCAAACTGACTAGTTAGAAAAATTCAGGGATCTCCTAGCTCTGTTCTCTGCCTCTCTAGTGCTGGCATTTCATGTGTACCTCACTAACCTAACTTTAAGAAAAAAAAAAGAAAATCAAACCTTTTTTTGTTTTGGTGTGTCTGATATGTGCATGTTCATATGTGTGAGTATAGGCATGTGTAAGTCAAAGGCACAAGTAGAAGTCAGATGACAACCTTGGGTGTTGGTCCTTCCACCTTGTTTTGAGACAGAGTTCCTTGTTATGTTACCACTATGTATGCCAGACTAGCTGGCTTGTGAGTTTCCTAGAATTCTCCTTTCTCTGTTTACAATCTCTTCATGGGAGTGCTGGTATTGCACATGCTACATTGCCTGGCTTTACATGGGTTTTGATGATCCAAGTGCAGGTCTTCACATTTGCATAGCAAGTACTTTACCCAGTGAGCCATTACCCCAGCCTCCAGCTTTTTTTTTTTTAAATGAGTTCTGGGGGATCAAATTTATGTCCTTAAGCTTGCATCAGCACATTATCAGCTGAGCCATCACCCCAGCCCTCCTAATCTGTATTCTTGTACCTATGTTTTATTGCTCATAATTATTGTGTGTGATTATTTGACTAATATTTCTTTTTGTCTCTAGGTCATAATTTTTATGAGCAGGAAAATGTTCATATATCTAGAATAACATACTCAGTAAATATTCATTGAATAAGTGCATTATTATACACAGAATTAATTTTGTTAGGTACTATCAATTACACTTGAATTGTTAAAAAATAGATTTATGTTACTGTTGATTTTTCCTGTCTAGCCACACAGGCTCCTCTACCTGGCTGGAGCCTCTCCTTCTCAGTTCTTTCCTTCTATTTACATTTTATTTTGTATTATGTTTTTATTTTTATGTTGTGGGTCTTAGGACTGAATTTAGACCCTGAAATTGCTAAACAAACTACTACAGAGCCTTATACACATTTTCCAGTTTTTGAGATGGTGTCTCACTCTGTAGATTGACCTTGGACACACAGAAATCTTTCTTGCCTCAGCCTTCCCAGTGCCAGATTACAGATGTGAGCCACCAGGCCTTGTTTATACACATTTTGAGGTACTTACATTCTAGGTTCTGTTCTAGGTGCTTAGGATATATCAGGAAGCAAAACAAACACAAACTTCTCTAGTAGCAGGATTATAGGCAATGACCAGAATGATTAAGGATGTCATGCAACATGTTAGATAGCAGACAAGTGAAAGAATAGATGGGGAAAAGCACACACACACACACACAAAGTATAAGCATGTGGAAGTAGGAGGGCAACAATTAGGAGCTGACTCACTCTCTCCACCACATGGAATCAAATTCAGGTCTTCAGCCTTGATGACAAGCTCCCTTACCTGAGCTGCTGAGCCATTTGTTGGCTCAGTGTCTATAAATTTTTAACTTGTGTAATCACAGGGAAGGAATCTTCAGCTTAGTAGCATAGTATGGGTCTAGCCATCTTCTCTCCATTAGCATAGGAGCACTGTGTTTTGATGTGAGAGACTATGGTTTTTTTTAATGTTAAATAATTAATTTTTATTAATTAAAAAATTAATTAAAAAATTAATTTTTATTTAAATTAAAACAATCTTATTTTACATACCAATCCCAGTTCCCTCTCCCTTCCATTCTCCCATCCCCTCAACCCCTCCCAAACCCCCATCCACTCCTCAGGGAGGGTGACGCCTCCAATGGTGATCATCAAAGTCTGTTACATCATTTGGGACAGAACCTAGGCCCTCCCCCGTGTGTCTGGACTGAGAGAGTATCCATCCACAGGGAATGGGCTCCCAAAGACCATTCATGCACTAGGGATAAATACTGTTTTCACTGCCAGAGGCCTCATAGATTGCCCAGGCCCCGAAACTGACACCCACATTCAGGGGGCCTGGTTCGGTCCTATGCTGGTTCCCCAGCTGTCAGACAAGAATCTGTGAGCTCCCACTTGGTCAGGTCAGCTGCTTGTGTGGGTTTCCTTGACCCCTTTGCTCATCACTCCTCCCTCTCTATAACTGGATTCCAGGAGCTTGGCTCAGTGCTTAGCTGTGGGTGTCTGCTTCTGCTTCCACCAGCTACTGGATGAAGGCTCTATGGTAGCATTTAAGGTAGTCATCAATCTCATTATAGGGGAAGGGCATTTAAGGTAGCCTCTCCACTGTTGTTTAGGTTCTTAGTTGGGGTCATTCTTGTGGGTCCCTGGAGATTTTCCAAGTGCCAGATTTCTCATTAAACTCATAATGGCTCCCTGTATTAAGGTATTTCTTTTCTTGCTCTCTTTCTCTGTTCTTCCCCCAATTCGACCTTCCTGATCCCTCATGTTCTCCTCCCCCTTCCCTTCTCCCCTCCTCTTTCTCCTACCTCCATCCTCTGGTGTTCCCAATTTGCCCAGGAGATCTTGTCCCTTTCCACTTCTCCTGGGGTCCATGTATGTCTCCCTTAGGGTCCTCCTTGTTTCCTAGATTCTCTGGGGTTGTGGATTGTAGGCTGGTTATCCTTTGCTCTATGTCTAATATCCATATATGAGTGAGTACATACCATGTTTTTCTTTCTGTGTCTGGGTTACTTCACTCAGGTTGGTTTCTTGTAGCTCTATTCATTTGCCTGCGAATTTCAGTATTTCATTGTTTTTTTTTCTTTGCTGAGTAGTACTCCATTGAGTAAATGTACCACATTTTCTTTATCCATTGTTTGGTTGAGGGGCATCTAGGTTGCTTCCAGGTTTTGACTATTACAAATAATGTTGCTATGAATATAGTTGAACAGATGTCCTTGTTGTGTGAATGTGCATCCTTTGGGTATATGCCTAAGAGTGGAATTGCTGGATCTTGAGGTAGACTGATTCCTATTTTCCTGAGAAACTGCCATACTGATTTCCAAAGTGACTGTACAAGTTTGCATTCCCACCAGAAATGGAGGGTGTTCCCCTTTATCCACATCCTCTCCAGCATAAACTGTCGGTGTTTTTGGTTTTAGCCATTCTGACATTTGAGTTGTTTTGATTTGTATTTCCCTGATGGCTAAGGATATTGAACAATTTCTTTTTTTAAAAAATAATTTATTTAAAAGGGAACTGGGATTGTCATGTAAAACCATCTTGTTTCTAATTCAAATAAAAAATCTGAAAAAAATTTATTTAACTTCATTTTATATGCATTGGTGTAAAGATGTCAGATCTGGAGTTAAACAGTTGTGAGCTGCCATGTAGGTGCTGGGAATTGAACCCAGGTCCTCTGGAAGATCAGCCAGTGCTCTTAACCTCTGGACCATCTCTCCAGTCCTGGATGTTGAGCAATTTCCTAAATGCCTTTTGGCCATTTGAGATGTAGATGCATTATTCTCATTAGTATTAGTTAACTGCTATTCTTAAAGAGTAGAATAGTTTATTTGGGGAGTTGAGATTTTATTAGTGTTGTCAAGTACACTCTTAAATATTCATTTAATCATTTGTAATGTATTAAAGTTAAAAGTTCTTCTAAAACAGTTGTCAGCCTTGTTTTATAAAACCTGCTTCAAAAATTAATCTATTACAGTGAAAAGTGCTTTTAATACAGAGATGGAAATGAGGGGAAGGGGAATTCAGAGGGAGAAAATGTCATGTGAATTGATAAGATTTGTTAAATTAAGTATGGATTCATGGAACTCATATTCACTGATTTATACAATATATTCATACATGCATTGAAAATATATTTTGAAAATCTCCAAATAAAAGTCTTATATTCATGAAAAAAGAGAATTCTCTATTTAATTCTGTACCCCACTTTTTAATTGACTTATTTGGTGTTTTGGTGACTAGCTTCTTGAGTTCTTTGTATATTTTGGAGATCAGCCCTCTGTCAGATGTAGGGTTGGTGAAGATCTGTGGGCTGACATTTTGTCCTGTTGACTGTGTCCTTTGCCTTACAGAAGCTTCTAAGTTTTTTTTTTTTTTTTTTTTTTTTTTTTTGGTTTTTCAAGACAGGGTTTCTTTTCTTTTCTTTTTTTAGAAGCTTCTAAGTTTTAAGAAGGCCCCATTTATTAATTGTCCATCTCAATGTCTGCTACTGGTGTTATGTTCAGGAGGTGGTCTCCTGTTCCAATTCGTTCAAGGGTACTTCCCACTTTCTCTTCTAAGAGGTTCAGTGTGGCTGAATTTATGTTGAGATCTTTGATCCAATTGAACTTAAGTTTTGTGTATGGGGAGAGATATGGATCTATTTTCAATCTTCTATATGTCAGCATCCAGTTATGCCAGCACCATTTGTTGAAAATGCTTTCTTTTTTTCCATTGCATAATCTTAGCTTCTTTGTAAAAAAATCACGTGTTCATGGGTGTGTGTATTAATATCAGGGTCTTCAATTTGATTCCATTGATTCACCTGTTTTTGTGCCAATACCAAGCTGTCTTCATTACTTTAGCTCTATAGTAGAGCTTGAAGTCAGGGATGGTGATGCCTCCTGAAGTTCCTTTATTGTACAGGGTTGTTTGGGGCTATCTCAGGTCTTTTGTTTTTCTATATAAAGTTGAGAATTGTTCTTTTAAGGTCTGTGAAGAATTGTGCTGGGATTTTGATGGGGATTGCATTGAATCTGTAGATTGCTTTTGATAAGATCATCATTTTTACTGTATTGATCCTACCTATCCAAGAACATGGAAAATCTTTCCATTTTCTGATATCTTCTTTAATTTCTTTCTTTAGCAACTTGAAGTTCTTGTCATACAGGTCTTTCACTTGTTTGGTTTGAGTTAACCCAAGATATTTTATGTTGTTTGTAGCTATTGTAAAGGGGGATGTTTCTCTGATTTCTTTCACAGCCCATTTATTGTCTATACATATAGTAGGGCTACTGTTTTTTTTAGTTAATCTGTATCCTGCCACTTTGCTGAAGGTGTTTATCAGCTTTAGGAGGTTCCTGGTATAATTCTTTGGGTCACTTATGTAGACTATCACATCATCTGCAAGTAGTGAAAATTTGACTGCTTCCTTTCCAATTTGTATCCCCTTGATCTCCTTTTGTTGTCTTATTGCTCTAGCTAAAACTTCAAGTACAATATTGAATAGATATGGAGAGAGTGGGCAACCTTGCCTTGTTCCTGATTTTAGAGGAATCACCTTGAGTTTCTCTCTAGTTTGAAGTTGGCTGTTGGCTTGCTGTATATTGCCTTTATTATGCTTAGGTATGTTCCTGTTATCCCTGATCTCTCCAAGACCTTTAAAATGAAGGTGTGTTGGATTTTGTCCAAGGCCTTTTCAGCATCTAGTGAGATGATCATGTGGTTTTTCTTTTTCACTTTGTTTATATGGTGGATTACATTGATGGATTTTTGTATGTTGAACCATCCCTGCATCTGTGGGATGAAGCCTACTTGATCCTCGTGAATGATTTTTCTGATGTGTTCTTGGATTGGATTTGCCAGTATTTTATTGAGGATTTTGCATCAATGTTCATGAGGGAGATTGGTCTGTAGTTCTCTTTCTTAGTTGTGTATTTGTGTGGTTTGGGTACCAAGGTAATTGTAGCCTGGTAAAAAGAGTTTGGCAATGACCCTTGTGCTTCTAGCATTAGTATTAGTTCCTCTTTGAATTTCTTGTAGAATTCTGCAGTGAAACCATCTGGCACTGTTTTTTTTTTAATTCTTTTAAAATTTTATTTATTTTTCAACTTTCTTTATTTGAATTAGAAACAGGATTGATTTACATGACAATCCCAGTTCCCTTCTCCCACCTGTCCTCCCCTACCACCACCACCCCAACTAAAACCCTATCTATCACATATCCTTTCTGCTCCCCCTGGATGGTGAGGCCTTCCATAGGATGTCATCAGAGTCTATTGTATCCTTTGGGATAGGGCCTAAGCCCACCCCCATGTGTGTTGGCTCAGGGAGTATTCCTCTGTATGGAATTGGCTTCCAAAGTCCACACCTATGCTAGGGATAAATACTGAACTTCTACAGGAGGTCACGTAGATTTCCAAGGTTTCCTCACAGAAACCTATGTTCTGGGGTCTGGATCAGTCCCATGCTGGTATTCCATATATCAGTCTGGGGAGCAAAGAGTTCCCCGATGTTCAGCTCACCTGTTTCTGTGGGTTTCACCAGCCTGGTCTGGACCCCTGTGTTCTTCACTCGTCCTTCTCTGAATCTGGGTTCCAGTTCAGTTCGGTGATTAGCTGTGGGTGTCTGCTTCTACTTCCACCAGCTGCTGGATGAAGGCTATAGGATGGAATGTAAGTTAGTCATCAATCTCATTATCAGGGGAGGGCATTTAAGGTAGCCTCTCCTCTGTTGCTTAGATTGTTAGCTGGTGTTATCTTTGTAGATCTCCAGACCTTTCCTTAGTGCCTGATTTCTCTGTAAACCTAAAATATCTCCCTCTATTATGGTATCTCCATTCTTGTTATCTTCTATTCTTCCCCTGACTCAACTTTTCTGCTCCCTCATGTCCTCTGCATCCCTCCTCTTCTCCCCTTCTCATTCTAGCTCCTTCCTCCCTCTTCCTGTGCTCCCAAGGGTCAGCAGATCTTGACCCTTTCCTCTTCTCCAGGGGATCATGTATGTCTCTCTTAGGGCCCTCCTTGTTTATTAGTTTCTTTGGTAATGTGGATTGTAGTCTGGTAATCCTTTACTCTATGTCTAAAATCTACATATGAGTGAGTACATACCATGTTTGTCTTTTTGCAATTGAGTTACCTCGCTCAGAATGGTTTCTTCGAGTTCCATCCATTCTCCTGCAAATTTCAAGATTCTATTGTTTTTTTTTCTGCTGAGTAGTACTCCATTGTGTAAATGTACCACAATTTCGCTATCCATTCTTCAGTTGAGGGGCATCTAGGCTGCTTCTAGTTTCTGGCTATTACAAATAGTGTTGCTATGAACATCGTTGAACAGATGTCCTTGTTGTATGAATGAGCTTATTTTGAGTATATGCCTAAGAGTGGAATTGCTAGATCTTGTGGTAGACTGATTCCCATTTTCTTGAGGAGTCACCATACTGATTTCCAAAGTGGCTGTACAAGTTGGCACTCCCACCAGCAGTGGGGAAGTGTTCCCCTTTCTCCACATCCTCTCCAGCATAAACTGTCATTGGTGTTTTTGATTTTGGCCATTCTGACAGGAGTAAGATGGTATCTCAGAGTTGTTTTGATTTGCATTTCCTGATGGCTAAGGATGTTGAACACTTTCTTATGTGTCTTTCAGCCATTTTAGATTCCTCTATTGAGAATTGTCTATTTAGTTCTGTACTCCACTTTTTAATTGGATTGTTTGGTGTTTTGGAGACTTGCTTCTTGAGTTCTTTGTATATTTTGGAGATCATCCCTCTTTCAGATGTGGGCAGTCTGTGGGCTGCCGTTTTGTCTTGCTGACTGTGTCCTTTGCCTTACAGAAGCTTCTCAGTTTCAGGAGGTCCCATTTATCAATTTTTGACCTCAGTGTCTGTGCTACTGGTGTAATGTTCAGGAAGCGGTCTCCTGTACCAATTAATTCAAGGGTATTTCCCACTTTGTCTTCTAATGTGGTTCAGTGTAGCTGGATTTATGTTGAGGTCTTTGATCCATTTTGACTTAAGTTTTCCTTTCAGTACTTTCTGGTTTTTTGTTTTGTTTTTGTTTTTGTTGGGAGGATTTTTTTGTCTTAGATATTTTTATTTCTTCAATTTATTATCAGGAGTGACTGAAATAAAAAATATAACTGAGTCCCATCATTGTTGTCATTATGGAAATGGCTTTAAGAGAAAACTGGTCAGATGAATATTATTGCTTCCCACTTTTCAACTGATAAATAGTTGCCATTGTTGAAACAGACAAACCCAGAGAATCTGTCCAGAATGTTCAAGATATGGTGTATTGTACAACATGCCTGCTCTTGGGGAGACACCCAAGACATAATTATGTGTACTTCTTGGTCTCATCATACAAGACAAGCACAAAGGCACCACCCATGCCCCTGAGAACGTTGGACCATGCACCCTTGAAAAAAGCCTTGCTTCCTTCATCTCGAGCAGTCATTTGTGCCTGTATACATGATATCAGTTCCTTTGCGTCCAGACTGCATCATCATACATCGATGAACTGTGTCAAAGGGATAGGAAGTTAGGCCAGCAATAGCAGTGACAGACTGTACAATCGTCCAGCTGATGAAGATATGAGTATTCTTGGAATCTGGAAGCATCCCCTTTGCAGTGTCATAGATACCAAAGTAGGCAGCTTGGTAGATGATAATGCCCTGTACTGACACATTAAAGCCTTGGTACAGGCCCCTAATCCCATCAGATTTGTAGATCTTAATCAGGCAGTCACCAAGGCCTTTGAATTCCCTTTCAGCACCAGCTTTGCCCACATATCAGCTGCTAGATGGGTACGGGCAAAATCAAGAGGGTACACAAAGCACCAGGATGTGGCCCCAGCGGCACCACCTGATGCCAGGTTCCCTGCAAAGTAGCACCAAAACTGGGTCCTTTTGTCCACACCACCCAAAAAGATCTGCTTGTATTTATCTTTGAAGGCAAAGTTGAGAGCCTGGGTGGGGAAGTATCTGATGACATTGGCCAGGTTACCACACCAGGAGGACAGGACTCCCTGTTCCTTGGGGAAACAAACCACGCAGTCTATAATGCCCTTGTTTTGCTTATCTGCCGTGATTTGCTTGCTGGCATGCTGCACCTGCAGCAGCAGCTTGACCTGCTCGATGGGCGCTCCCTCCATTTTGGAGGTGGCCGCAGCCACTCCACCTGCCAAGAAGTCCTTGGCAAAGGACACAGCCGATCTTTCATGTTGAGAGAAAAAGAAAAGGCAGATGAGTACGGGACAGGACTGGGTTGACAACCGACTTTGACTCCCGGACACTGGGCTGGTTGGGAGATTTTTGATTACTGCTTCTATTTCATGTATGTTCTTGATTTAATTTTGGTAAGTGACACCTATCCAGAAAATTGTCCATTTCCTTTAAGTTTTCCAATTTTGTGGAGGACAGGTTTTCAAAGTATGACCTGATGATTCCTCAGTGTCCATTGTTATGTCCCCCTTTCATTTCTGACTTTGTTAATTTGCATGTTCTCTCTCTGCCTTCTGGTTAGGTTGGAAAAAGGTTTGTGTATCTTGTTGATTTTCTCAAAGATCCAATTCCTTGTTTCATTGATTCTTTGTATTGTTTTTGAAGTTGAGGTGTGTTTCTTGTATATAGCAGAAGGATAGATTCTTTGTTAGCCTGTGTCTTTTTATAGATGAATTAAGACCATTGATATTAAGGGATAGTAATGACCATTGATTATTGATTCTTGTTAGTTTTGGATTTGTTGTTGTTGGTGGTATTGTGTGTGTCTTCCCCCCCTCCCCCCATTTGGCTTTTGGTAATGTGGGATTATTATTTGCCTATGGTTTTGTGAGTGTAGCTAACTTCCTTGGGCTGGCGTTTTCCTTTCAGTACTTTCTGTAGGGCTGGATTTGTGGATATATATTTTTAAATCTGGTTTTGTCATGGAATATCTTGTTTTCTCCATCTATAGTTATTGAAACCTTTGCTGGGTATAGAGTCTGGACTGGGATCCATGGTCTCTCAGTGTTTGTAGAACATCTATCAACAGACCTTCTGGCTTTCAGAGTTTCCATTGAAAAATGAGGTGTAATTCTGACAGGCCTGCCATTATATGTTACTTAGCCCTTTTCATTTGCAGCTCTTAATATTCTTTCTTTATTCTGTATGGTTGGTGTTTTGATTATTATGTGGCAAAGGGACTTTTTTTTTTTTGGTTCAGTCTATTTGGTATTCTGTAAGCTTCTTGTACTTTCATAGTCATGTCCTTCTTTAGGTTGGGGAAGTTTTCTTCTATGATTTTGTTGAAAATGTTTTCTGTGCTTTTGAGCTGGAATTCTTTGACTTCTTCTACACCTATTATTCTTAGGTTTGGTCTTTTCACTGTGTCCCAAAATTTCCTGGATATTTTGTGTTAAGGATTTGTTGGATTTAACATTTTCTTTGGTTGATGAAGCTATTTCCTCTAGTCTATCTTCAACTCCTGAGATTCTCTCTTCCATCTCTTGTATTCTGTTTGTTACACTTTTATCTGTAGATCCAGATTGTTTATCCAGATTTTTTATTTCCAGCATTCCCGCAGTTTGTATTTTCTTTATTGCCTCTATTTCACTTTTTGAACGGTTTGAATTGTTTCCTTCACCTGTTTTATTGTTTTTTTTTTTCTTGGCTTTCCTTGCTTTCTTTAAAAGATTTGTTGATTTTTGCATTTTTTAGTTTGTCTTTTCCTCCATTTCTTTGATTTTTTTTTTGTTTTCTTCCATTCCTTAAGGGATTTTTCTCATTTCCTCTTTAAGGTCTTCTATCATCTTCATAAAGTTGTTTTTAAGGCCATTGTCTTCTGATTCATCTGTGTAAGGATATTCAGATCTTGCTGGTGTAGAACCCATAGACTCTGGTGGTGCCATATTACTCTTTATGTTGTTGAATGTGTTCTTATACTGTTGTCTTCCCAATTTTTCTTCCAGTGGTGCAGGTGGGGCTTCTCCTGGTAGATGCAGGGCCAAGGCTCCGATGGTGGCAGCTCTCCTGGAGGATGTGGTGCTAAGGCTCCAATGGCAGCAGATGCTGGATAGTTTGGTCTGCCTCTAGGTCTCTGGAGATTGGTGTTTATTTGAATGCTACAAAGAGAAATATAACCTGCAATAAATTATTAAAAGGGCAATATGTGGCTAGAAGTAAGACTCATTTTTTCTAAATCTAGTTATATGCTAAGTAGATTGAGTCAGACAGCAATTAGAAGCCTGGAGGTCTAGCAAAAAGTCTGTAGTAAGCCAGGTATAAAGTCTTAAGTGTCTTCATAGGACATTCAGACTCCAGGGGAAGTCTAAGAGGAAGAAGACTTCAGTGCCGGAGTCTGGCCTGTAACAGTCCCATGCTACAGAGGCCATCTATTCTGGACTGATGTCTTTGGGGCTGCAATCAGAACCAGCTGAAAAGCCCGAGGTCTGACCCTGAGTTGGGGAGTGTGGATCAGGAAGCCCTATCTACCCATTGGTGTTAAGGATGAGACAGAGACATCTTGTCATCTCAGGAGGGCTCCCAGTGGATGCTGAGAAACCATGGTTTATTGAAGTATCCACTTAAGTAGTTTTCCAAAAGTGGGGGTACCGGTAGAAGACATCTATTATCATGTATAGAGCTTATATCAAATATTTCCTTTAATCCCCAAGATAGTCCCAGAATGCACGTACACAAGCTGTTAAGACATTCCAGAAGGGCCCCAGCCTTCCGGCATCAGGCAACTTTCACTAGTCCCTCACTAATCCCTAGCACATCCCACCAGTCCCCATGATGGGTGTGGGTCTACCCAGGGGCCTAGGTCTATTGATACACAAAGTGGAGACATTCTCCACTGTGGCCAGGCCATCCGGAGGTAACCAGCCAACATCTAAGAGACAATAGGATAACCGAGCTCCTAGAATTGAGCTTGAGGCCTATATCTTAAATATCATATTCATATTCAGCCAAATTTCTCAGGCTTATTGACAGATGAGACATTATGAGAGATGAAGTAAAAAGGAGTTTTAGGAATGGGCCTGTGGTTTCTGGTTTTGCATTGTTGGGAGTTAAGTAGTTTTAGATTTTAAGATATAGCTTGTTAGTGCTTCTATATCAGAGAGCTTTTAATATTATAAACACTATGTCTTTATCTGTGGGTACCTGCAGTATTGTGATTTATAGCAATAAAAATGTATTTATTTCTCGATGGGCATTGGTGGCACATGCCTTTAATCCCAGCACTCGGGAGGCAGAGGCAGGCGGATCTCTGTGAGTTCGAGACCAGCCTGGTCTACAAGAGCTAGTTCCAGGACGGGCTCCAAAGCCACAGAGAAACCCTGTCTCGAAACCCCCCCCCCCAAAAAAAAAATGTATTTATTTCTTTGTCTGTGGTTCCTTATAAAGAGCTCTCGGTGCCTCACAATATCCTGGGAATTAAGGATGTTTTAGTCTAAGGAATTGCTTCCTGGTAGGCTCCAGGATGGAGGATTGGTCATCCAAAGACAAAGTTATATCAAGGAGCTTAGAAAGTTTTGGCTCAACATGCTTTAGGAAAGGGAATGGAGATTGGAATTATTGGTTATATCTATATTGTTAGACCCCCGGAAAACTCAGGTATCCAGGGTCCCAGGCCACGACCGCGGTCACCCCAATCACCAGACAGATTCGAGAGCTTGCTGCAAACTGCACGAGACTTTATTGTAATTTAACAAGCTAACCCCATGCTAGCTCGGGTCTTTCACCCACCTGCCATGGCAGATGTCTAGCAAAAGACAGCTCCTAGGGCCTCCCGAGAGATTTTATAGGACAGCGTAAGGGGAGTGTCTAGGGTTACGCACAGGCTCACGATTGGTGTGCCTCCAGGCTTGGAGGGCTTGCCCTGTGTTGATTGGCCAATTGGTTATTATGGCCCATAGGCCTTCCCAGGGTGGTTGCTATGCTTTGTGCGTCATTGCTGTGCACTTGTCCGTAAAGCACACCCAGGGTCGTAAAGCATAGCACCACCAGCTAACTTCTGATTGGTTCCTTGCCACGAGGCAGGCATCTGACCTCTAAGTGACCAAAGCAAGGTTATGGCAAGCAGGTGTTCGGCTGTTATGGCTGCCGAAAGGGGAGCTGGTCCCTTCAATATGATTGGGCCTTCATAAAAATCTCCAAATATGGATTTGGAGAACCTCTGCCTTGGTACAAACATCCATGTGTTGGGAGGCGACAGTGCCTATATTCAGGATCCCTTCATACCTTGTCTTAAAAGTTACTTCATCTGGCTGTTCATCTGTATACTTTGCAATATTCTTTATTAAAAATTGATGAAGGGCCGGGCGTTGGTGGCGCACACCTTTAATCCCAGCACTCGGGAGGCAGAGGCAGGTGGATCTTTGTGAGTTCGAGGCCAGCCTGGTCTACAGTGCGAGTGCCAGGATAGGCTCCAAAACTACACAAAGAAACCCTGTCTAGAAAAACAAAACACAAAAAACAAACAAACAAAAAATTGATGAAGGAAGTAAAGTCTGCCTTTGATTTCTTTGAGTCATCTTAGCAAATAATCAGACCTAAGCCAGGGATCATGGCAGTCCCAGTTTGTAGCCAATTTGTCAGAAGCATGAACCTGGGATTTGTGATTTATGTCCGAGGTGGGTGAGAAGTTTTGTGAGTTGGTTTTAATTGGGGAATCTGATATTATCTCCCAAGTGGATTGGCTAGCGACATATTATGTGTTATTAACTGTGCTTTCAGGAATTGTCCCTTTACTTCAAGAAATGTTCAGTGTTGTATTGAGTGTGAAACTAGCAAAATGGTGTGAATTTTCCAATCTCCTAGAGAGTGCTAGCTAGCTTTCTAGAGTCTCCTAACGTGTGCCACTGAGCTAGGTAGGGGCTGACTAGTCCTCTGGTAAACATGTGAGCAGAGAGGTTTGAGGCTCTTTGGAAGTGGAAACATTAGTATACTCATTAAAATAGTCATCTTTATAGTCACTGGCTTGTGTACATTTGATTATTGTCTTTTTGTTGCTTGTATTACCTATATACCTACATTTTTGTATTTACTTCATTTGTAAGTATTTGCTTGAAATTCTGCTTTAAAAACAATAATTATAATAATAATTATTATGTGTGAGAGAGAAAGAGACTGTGTGCATATGAAGGAATGCATGTAGATAGCTTTTCAGGAGTTGATCCTCTCCTCACATCTTTTTTTTAAGGCAGAGTATCTCCCATGCTATTCACACCAGCTTCAAGCTGACTCTTTTGTCTCCATATTTCATTTTACCATTGGAGTACTGGGATTACAGATGCCAGCCAGCACATCTAAATTTTGTGTGGCTTCCAAGGTTCAAACTCAAGCCTTTAGGCTTGCAAAGCAAGTGCTTGGACCCACTAAGCCATCTTATCTGAGCTACTTTCCATTAATATTAATTAGACACAATACAACAAAAGAACAAAACAAGCCATTTATTCACTAGAATCTATATTCTGAAAACTTCAAAATCTCTGCTCCCCATGTCTTTTCTGAGTACTGTCAGATACCCAGGTGTGTTGAACAAAACTCATTTAATATATCTAGTAGATACCACAGTTAATATGCTTAGGCTTATTTTCACTTGATCTTGTCCCTCATCCTGACCTCCTGTTTATGTATCTCTTTTCAGGGATTGCTGCATTCATCTACTAGCACAGTCTAAAAAGCTTACTATTGAGTTATTCATCAAACCTGATTGATTTTTTACCTCCAGAATGTCTCAAGGATCTATCCATGTCTTCTCACCCTCTCTGTCACATATATAGGTCAGGCTGTTGACAAATGTGTACATCAGGTTCCTTACCAGCCCTACTATCCCAGTAGACCATTGGTCACACTGCACCACTGTTCTCTTTATGAAATAGAAAATTGGATCCTATCTCCTTCCTCTTAAAGGATGTAGTAGCTTTCTTTGCCTTCCAGATAATCCCACTACTGAAGATGCCCTGTGATTGGGCACTTTCATAGTAAAACTGTTCCTAAGTATTATCCTATTAACTGGTGAGATGTATTAATGCATTTTTGGGGTGTAGAAGGAAACTTGCTTGATTAAACTAGTATTATTTCTGTTAACAGTGTTACTGTGCTGAAGTAGTGAGAATAGAGACTAGCTTATTAGAGAGTCTGAGATGTGGGCTGTGTCCTGTCCTGCCCCTCACCCCAGGTTTAGGATGGTGCCAGTATATGGGATCAGATTATGCATTCAATTTCTTTATGTAATGGATACATATTTAATTAAGTAGAAGAAGTTATGCTGTGTTGTGGAGGGCTCAAGGAAGAAGCAATGTCTGCAGGGAGATTTGCCTTTGGGCTCAAAGTTATAGAAACAGCCTTGTCACTTGAGCGTGGAGCAATGTATACTAAAATTCTATGTGATATATTTTCCCCCCGTTTTCTTAAAAAACAAAAACAAAAACAAAAACCACAAAGTAATTACCCTCTATAAGTTGCTGTGGCAACAGTTCTATAGCCTGGGAGAATTTTCTTTTTATCCCCTACCCATGACTAGACAACTAACCCAATCACAAAATAATTTAAATGACACATGAAACCAAAGTACCATATCTGGGGAATAATAAGAGGAGACCTATACAGTAGGAAGAAGGTGAGTGCCCAGGAAGAAAGGGGTTATCAGTGATCAACTAAACAGCCTTCAACTTAGTAGTCATATTTGCCAAGAATAAATCATCACGTGAATGCAACCAGCTGGGCTTGCCATCAGCTGATGCCCCCAGAACTTTGGGTCTTAACTGTAAAATTTCAAGACAGCCACACTCTCAAAATTCTGAGGGTCTTCTGGGCCTTTGGACTGTTAAAGAGCACCGGTCAAGGAGTTGTTTTCTTTCTGACACCTGTTTATTGGGAACCTATAAGAAAGGCAAAAACCTGGTAACCTGACAAGCCAACAAATGATAGCTGCTGACCACTCTCCAGGGACTAAGCACTTGATCTGTATTTTCTCACCTAATTGTTATAGTGACACAGAGGGACTCATGCTGTTATTCTCCCATTACAGATGAGGAAGTATCTGCAATGATGTTTTCAAGATCATATCTCAATAGGTAATAGAGTAGGAAAATTGAGTTTTGACTTTAAAGCTTATGTTCCTAATCAGGAAGCTAAATTATTTCCATTTCCCTAGGAATAACTGCTGATCTTTATCCAATTTTTTGTTCCAAATTCAGTTTGGGTATATGAAAGAATTTAAATTTAACTAGATTTTGACTTTTTACTTTGAAAAGTAGATAGAAAATACTTTTATTTTTCTTCTATCCTTCAAGTGTGTATCTTAATTAAAATGTTATATGTAATTCAGAAAAAGTGGCTTCCTCTGAGGATCCAATATGCTAGGGTATTTCTATTACATATTAAAAAATAAGAGTATAAGTTTTTAAGAGATAGATATTGCCCTTCCCCACTTTTAAATGTCCTCTGTAGAGAGTAGCAAGATTGGATCTCAGCTGGATGATCACTCTTTTGTACATGGTATGATAGCTGAGCTTCTTATGAATATACCGTGTCAGGCCCAAGCTTAGAGAACACAGGGACAAAGAAGTGCTTCTTTGAGACAGGACATCAAGGTTTTATTTTGATTAACAATGATATATGAGCTCCTAAATGATGGTATCCTAAGGGACCTGGAAGGAAGTTTGCACAGTACCAAATCAGCAGTTTTGTTCTGTAGTAAACTGCAAAGAGCAAGAATATTGTGTATGTTTGCTTCATGCTTTTTACAAGGTAGATAATCTGTAATGTAAAGCCCTTGCCCTACAAATATAGTAGACAGGAGTACAGTAAGGCATATTAGAATTGGTGGGGGGAGGAATTATCTTTTAATTACTACTAAAATTATATCTGTCATACTTCTTTTGCTTCTTCTTTGTGGTTTCCTTAGGTCACTGGACCTATTTGGGCTGGGGAGAGCATCAGAGTACGTAAGCATTTCAATTCCTTATCATTTTCTAGATCATTTTCTTTTGTGTATGTGTGTCTCTGTGTGTGTGTGTGTGTGTGTGTGTGTGTGTGTGTGTGTGTGTTGGTGTGTGTGTGTGTGTACCTGTGTCTTTGTTTACATGGGTGTGGCACACAAATGTACATGTCACAGTGGGACAGTGGGAGTGTAGAGGTCAAAGGACAACTTGTAGGAATTAGTTCTCTTCTTCTACCATGTGGATCTCGAGGATTGAACTCAAGTCATCAGGTGCCTTTATGTGCTGAGCCATTTGCCAACCTAGTTTTCTTGATTTTTTTCCCCTTTAATGTTTTCCCTCTCAGCAATGAAGTTGAAGCTGGGTATTCATGCATACTAGTATATGTAATTCAGTTCTCTTTTTCTTCTCTACTTAAATGGCAGCAGAGGGTGGGGTAGGTAGAGGGAGAGAAAGGAGAAGGTAACAGATTGATTTTGAATGAAATTTAAATACCAAAGTTGCAGTTATAACCTTAATAGGACTACTGAACTTTATTCCCTAGACACAAATGGTCCCACCAGCCTTTGGTGTTGGTACTTTTGGTCTCTTGACATAGGAGTGCTATGACCAGAAGAAGGTTCATTCTGAGCTGAACTAGAGACAGGGTTATTTTAGTATGGCTGTGTAACGATAAATCTGGGAAGATCTACAGATCTACAGAATAGACTGATGTTTCTGGTTTATTAGTCTAGCCTTGCGTCATTTTAGGAAATGAGAGACAGAGGCTATGGCTTGACTTTTCCTAGCAGCCCACAGAGGCCAAATCTTACCTTTGTAAATCTACCTTCTTGAGCTTGGAGAGCAGGCAGCCAGTTCCTTTCAGCAAAATAAATGGCTCAATTCTAGACTGATTTTGTCCATGGGCAGGGCAAGAACCAGTCTCAGTGATTAGGTGTCCAGCAGATACATGGTCAGACTTAAATAATCATTGTCATTGGAATGTCTGAATACTTCTGTGGCTTGAGTCCTGAGTATTTCTGCTGCTAGAGAACTACTCAAAACAGCCCGAGAAAGACCAGAAATGTTAAGATTCTCAAGTGGAAAAAAGTAAGCCATGAAGAATATGTGTCATTTCTCTTTTGTTCCTTCTCTGACCAATAAAATTCTAGTGTTTCAGGAGTTAAAGACAGTGACCAAATCCAAAAGTACTACATACTGCAGAGCTGTAGCATTCAGTATTTAACTCAGTTTTCTCGAGTGTTTTCTGTGTGGTTGGAGGTTTGCTGCAGGTTAAATGACCTTACCTGGGCTACATTTATTTTCTATAATTGCCTTTCATGTGCTTGCCAAGTCAATTATCAATTTTTCTCAGTACATATATGTATGTATACACACACAAACACATATACCTCTAATGTACATATCAGATATATAATATATATATATATATATATAATATATATATATATTATATATATATATATCACAAATGTGTCTTTTCATGATGCCATCATTTTTATCTGGACTCTAGCAGGTATTACCTTCTTCCTCCAATTTTTTTTTCTTTTTGAGACAGGGTTTCTCTGTGTAGCTTTGGAACTGGAACTCACTTCATAGACCAAGCTGGCCTCGAACTCACAGAGATCTGCCTGCCTCTGCCTCCCGAGTGCTGGGATTAAAGGTGTGTGCCTACCTACGTCTCCATAAAACTTTCCTTCCTTCCATTTCAGGAAGTGAACTTCCTTTCCTTCTGAGCCATATAGTGCCTGGCTTATGGCGTTCTCATGTAGTAACTTCCTTGAATAAAATTTCAGTATTTGACCCATATTTTCATTCTCCCATTAAGTTAATATATATTTTTAGTCTTCTTTCTGGTTTAGACTTCCATGTGTAGGCATCCAGTATTTGAATGAGCAACTATTCCCAGCCTTCTAATTTTCCATCTTTCAAATAAACTTTACCATGGGATTTTTCATTAAATTAAAAAAAAAGTATTTACTTTCCTTTATTCTGTTTTGAAACAGGCCTATCTAAGTAGTCCTAGGTGGCTTGGAACTCTATTTAAATCAGGCCTCAAACTTGGGCATGTAGCTTTCTAAGTTTTGCCCTTAAACTAGCTCACAAGTCCTTTTGGCTGAGTAGCCAAACTTGAACTCAGCAGCTTTCTTAATTCTGTGAAGCCCTTTTCTCCTCCAGGTCACATGGTACGGAGGGGTAGTTTTCAGAGGCTATGGCTGACATTCAAACACAACTTCTTATTCAAGCTGAAGGGCTTACCTTTTCCTTACTTCCCCCTTTTAGTTTCTAGTTAGCTTTGGTTGTGCCAGAAGATTGAGAGTGGTATAGGAAAGAAAAGGCTGTCCTTTCCCTATTTCTCCTTATCTCACCTCACTTTGTGTTCTCTTCCTCCTGATCCTTCTGCTTACCATACTCTCTTTCCAACCTTCTTTTTCCCATGGGGCCTAAGCTTCTTAGTATTTATTTCCCTTTTATTTCCTTAGCATACAAATGTTGTTAGCCAGGCCAGGAGTGGTGGTGCACTCTTTAATTCCAGCTCTCAGAAGGCAGAGGCAGGAGGATCTCTGTGAGTTCAAGGCCAGCCTGGTCTACATTTTATGTTTTAGAACAGTCAGTACTGACTACATAGAGAGACCCTGTCTCAAAAAAACCAAAATAAATACATAAATAAATTAAATGATGTTGGTTGTTAGGAAAAGATGTGGAACGTTCTCTCCCCATGGCCTAGGAAAATTAAAAAGAAAAAGCAATAAACAAAAAACAGAGAATTTAGGAGTACTTGGTTGGATGTGACCAAAAGAAAAGAAAGGTTCTGCAAGCAGTATCTAGCTTTGACACATGAGCTCTTAACTCTGGCTACTCTGCTCTTTCTGCCTCAGTCAATAGGATTGTCTCTTGTGGACTCTGAAAATTCAACTATCTCTACCTTTCTTGTCAGGGTTCAGGAGACTGTGGCCTCTGCCCCCTCATCTTTATGCATGAGTAGTCCAGTACTGACTTCTTCCTGTGAGTTCAGAAAGAAATACCTCTGAGTGGCATATTGGTTTTGTTTCTTGATCCTTTCTTTCTAGTCTTCAGAATAAAAGGCACAGGAAGGGCTGAACCCAGTGCCTCCAAGTCTCTTTTCCTAATGTCTTCAGAATGCTTCTAAGTCAAATGTTTTGCCCCTCCCAGTTTCCAACCTTTACCACTTTTGTTTTGTTGTGTGTGTATTTTTTTTCCTTTTTTTTTTCTTTTTTTTTTTTTTCTTTTCCAAGATAAGATCCTGTAGTCCTGCCTGTCCTCGAATTTACTCTGTAGACCAGCCTGGCTTTGAACTCACAAGAGATCTGCCTGCCTCTCCCTCCCAAGTGCTGGGATTAAAGGTGTATGTCACCACACAGAGTTTCAAAGGACTTGTTTTAACTGTTGAATGTTAGTAATAATGGTTACTGACCATTTAAAGTCTAGTCTCTCTCTCTCTCTCTCTCTGAGTGTGTGTGTGTGTGTGTGTGTGTGTGTGTGTGTGTGTGTGTGTGTGTGTGTGTTTTGTTTTTTTGAGATAGAGTTTCTCTTTGTAGCTCTGGCTGTCCTGGAACTCACTTCGTAGACCAAGCTGGGCTAGTCTCTGACTGAGACCCACTTACCTCTGCCTCTGGAGGGCTGGATTAAAGGCATGCACCACCACACCAGGCTGCACTATTCTCCTTTATTAATTTTTTAAGTGTTCATATGTTAACATAAACTTAATGCACTTTTTTCCTAAGAGCTCCTTGGTGTCTCTAACACCAGCCTCACTCTTCATCCTAAATTCAGATAGAAGAGACTCATAAGATCATCTTATCTCTGTGCCCCAACTATCCCCACAAATGTGATTTGGATTTCAGTTCTCAAATGTATTTCTTTCTTGCTCCCGTTTGTTTTTGTGAAATTATTATCTGTAGACTAACATTGAAGCCCAGAATTCTTTCCTTATCACTGTTTGCTTTTCAAGTTCTTTCTCTTTTTAATTAAAACCATTTTTTAAATATTGCATTTCATTTTATATCCTGGCCCAAACCCAAAATTAATTTAATCTGGCCAATACTTCTATTCCGTTAATGTTTTGAGACAGAGCTCACTTAGCCCAGGCTGGTATTGAACTTGCTATGTAGCTGAGGATGACTTTGAATTCCTAATCCTCCTACCACTACCTTGTAACTTCTGGAGATACAGCTGTGTGTTTCATCAGTTCTGTCTGGGTTTTTGTTTGTGTATTTGACTTCATTAGGTCTTTGCCATTTTTGCTGTATGGCTGCAAGCCCAGATTTCCTGCACTAGTAAAAGCTTGATCATATAGTTTCTGGGAGATTTCTGCAGCCTACACTGCTACCAAGATTATCTTTCAAAATTACTAATATGAGATGCCCATTATATGCTAGAAGGTATTTCCATTTGGGAATTGTGAGTGTTTCTTTTCTTCATGGTGAGCCAAATAGGAACTTGGCAAAAATAGAACATGTGAGACCTTGTTAATCATAAACACATGGGTATAACATTGGATACGGCTTCTCTGTAATGTAGTTTACCTACTGTTAGGGTCATTCCTTCCCAAACACGGTTTTTATTTGTGATGGTTGTTGTTTTAGTTATCATTAAGAAAAACTAGCTGTCAGTTGCTGGTTTGAAAAGCAAAACTAATTTTGATCACTATTACTAAGTAAATGTGGATGCCTTCCTTGTCTGTGAGAGTGTGGATAGATTTCTTCTTTCAGCCTATGCTCAGGATGGGAATTCTGAGCACAGGATGTAGACTCTTGATAAGAATTGTTAGGAAAACTTGGTATTACAGCAAGACAGTTCTGCTGTTCTTAAATTGCATCTAAAGCCTTTGGCTAGACCTGAAAGCCCTGGCCTTGCCTGTCCTGATTTTTAGGACCAGTTGTTATTTGTCTCAGCCCATGCATTTTAACTCCTGACCAACCTTAAATTAAAATTTATTCTCTTCTAAGACATGGAAAAGACATTTCCCCCTCGCTGTCTCCCTTTTGGTAATTACAGAGACCCAGAATCTATGTGAGACATTTCAAAGCAGAGCTTAATTAGATTATGATAACTAGAAAACTAGAAGCAGAATTCCAGAGAATTTTGTATTGGGAAATGCAATTTAGGTGATCCTCTAAGAATCAACAATAAAATGAAACTGCCATTTCTTATTTGATAAGGAGAGAGACTATTTTATATGTGTTTTTGATGTTGCTGGACTTCTGTGCAGCTCAATTTTTACTCTTATTAAGCTTCCAATGTATGGCTACCCAAGTTAGAAACAGGAAACGTTCTGAAGAATTGCATAAAACTGGGGTGGTTGGTCTGTTTTTTTTTTTTTTTTTTCTTTTACAGCCTTTGAAGACCCTGATAGTGCTGTTGATGACCGAGACAGTGACTATCGAAGTGAGACCAGCAACAGCATCCCACCTCCTTACCATACAACTACCCAGCCCAACGCTTCCGTGCACCAGTTCCCTGTGTCAGTGCGATTGCCACAGCAGCTGTTTCTTCAAGGCAGTTCCCGGGACTCTTGCAATGATTCTATGCAGAGTTATGACTTTGATTATCCAGAGCGCCGGGCCCTCAGGTCGGTATTGATCCAGGTCCCATGATGGCAGTTGACAGGCAGGATCCTGGTACTTTGATGGAGGTGATAGTGGCAATGTAGCAGTATGACAGGACAAACTAGAAGCATTTTTATGTAGGTTCTTGGTCTTTTCCCCACACACTTAAATTTAGACATTTCCAGTAGAAATGCTTGTCTTTGTGATCCTATCAGTGAGGACATGCCTACCTGGGGTGGCTGGTTGAAAACAGGCAGGTAGATCTGTGAGTTTGAGGCCAGCCTGGTTAACAGAGCATGTTCCAGGACAGCTAAGGCCAAGCCAGTCTCGAAAAACCAAAAAGAAAACAAACAAACAAACAAACAAAAAACTGTTCCTCCTATCCCATCTCCTTTCTGGATCGGTAATTTTAACAAACCACTTACTAAGATTAAAACAAAGAAAATGATTAATAAAAGTTTTTGAGTAGTCTTTCCTGTTTGAATATTTCCATAGAAGCTTCATAAGAAGACCAATTTAATCTTATTATAGCAGATTTGGTATTTTTGCTGGAACTTTATTTTAATTCATTTTATTAAGTGCATAATATTTATGTTCAAATTAATTAGGGTACAACATGGCATCCAGTAAAGAATCTCCCAACCACACCCTGATCTTCCTCCAGCCTGTCTCCTTCCTGTCTCCTACATCTATGTACCCTTCTGTAGACTATTGTCACATATTCTGAGTATAAATGTATTTGTGCTTCTCTCCATTCCCCAGTGTTTTAAAAAATTATTTCAACTTAAAATTTGGGGAAATAATACAACAAGTACTCATATACTTGTTGCTTAGGCTTATTAGTTATATTAACATGCAGCCACATTTATTTGATTTCATTATCACTAATATATTCATCTATATGTGCTCTTTTTCCTGACATCTTACAATAAGTTGCAGACATTATATTACATCACTAGAAAGTACTTCAGCATATAGCTTCTGAAAAGTGATTTTTATCCTACATAACCTTAGTGCTAAGATAATACTAAGAAATTTTATAATACAGTGGCATTATCTAATACACAAATTTTTCCAGTTCTCCCAGGGTTCTTTGTGTGCATTTTTCCTTTTCCTTTTTCAAAAATTTTATTGTATTTTATTTAGAGTCAGGGTCTCATGATGAAACTTGTATTTTTCTTTCTTAAAAATCGTATTTTTCTGCTAGGCGTTGGTGGTGCACGCCTTTAATCTCAGCACTCGGGAGGCAGAGGCAGGTGGATCTCTGTGAGTTTGAGGCCAGCCTGGTCTACAGAGCGAGTGCCAGGATAGGCTCCAAAGCTACCAAAGAAACCCTGTCTTGAAAAACCAAAATAAATAAATAAATAATAGTATTTTTCCTTTTTAAAAAATGATTTACTAATTTTTATTTTATGCATTTTGGTGTTTTGCCTGCATGTATATCTGTGTGGAGGTGTTGGATCCCCTGGAACTGGAGTTACAGACAATGGTGATTTGTCATGTAGGTGCTGGGAATTAATCCCAGATCCAAGAGCAGCCAGTGCTCTTAACCACTAAGCCATCTTTCCAGCTCCTATTTTTTTCTTTTTGATGTATGATTAATCTAGTCAAGAATCATAAAGCATTACATTTGGTTTTTCTATTTCTTTAGTCTCCTTTAATTTAGCAAAATTTCTTTGCTGTTTTTCCTCTAGCTGTGTAAGATAATTTTTTTTTTTTAATGAGGAATTGAAGCTGTCAGTTTTGAGAATGTAATTTAATGTGGTCTTATTTGACTGCTTCTTTGTATTTAGAATCAGTTTAAAATTTTTGGCAGAAATACTAGATAGGGTGATATGTTCTTCATAGTTTACCAAGCAGTACATACTTTGTTTTATTATTAGGGACACTTTGTTTGATATCTTGGTAAAGAAATCAAGTATATGCTGTGTTGCTTCCAGTATAATGATACTCTTGCTCATTTATAATGAATTAATATCTGGGATTACATCCCTCACAACTTTTACCAGTGATTCTAAACATCTATCAATTTTTGCTTGAATCATTTATTGGTGAAAGATTAGTTATTTTAAGAAATTATTGTAAATTAGCTGATAATTTTGACTTTTAAAATTTACCAGATCACAGGGATGATCTCACCTCGCCCCCATTTCACCAAATTGTACATTGGTGAATTTTTTTCTGGAGCTTTAAATGGTCTTCGGCCTGCTAGACAATATCATGTCCCTGTTTACTGTCAGTGTTGAAAATATTTTCAATGAAGTCTGCTTGTATACCAACCATAACATGGAATTTTCAATCTTCATATTCTGAATCCAAAATGAAATATAGTAAGAATTGCACAGAAGTTGGCAACTGCTCCTTATGGTTTATTGAGTAAATGCTTATATTTATTTTGTTTGTTTGGCTCTGGAAGCACAAGGATTGAAATTTGTACTTGTGCATGCTAGGTCAAATACTCTGCTGCTGAGCTGCATCCCAACACACTTTGTACTTTTCATTTATTTTTTTGTGGCCCAATGCATTTAATTAAAGTTGCTTGCATGAACATGAGTGAGTGTTTATTTAGAGAAGATTTGGCAACTTACACAGTGTTGCATTTTATTTTATTTTATTCATTTACTTATTTTAGGCTTCAGGTTCTTGGTATATTGCCTAGGCAAGCCTAGAAATCTTAAGTTCAAGTGATCCTCCTGCTTCAGCCTCTTGAGTAGCTGCCACTGTGCTGAATGCTTACATGTTTCATTCTTTCATATTAGTTTGTACTATTTTAAGGTAAACACTATCAAATTTTGTTTTACTTTTGCCCTTCCCTGTGCGTGTAAGCATTAGATGTACAGGCCAGCACCAACCTAAGTAACTGCGTATTTTTGCATTTGGACAAATTAATTTACCTAGTTATTACATTGTCTTGCTCATATCACTGGTTGTTGCTATAATAAAGAACACTTAGAAGAGCATTAATGGTATATTTTAAGTTACAAATTGTTTCTAGATATCCTATTATTTCCAACATAGGAAAAGCTAAAGGGATTTTTAAGTAAACATTGATACCAAGTCTCACTGTGTAGCCTTGACTGGCCTGGCCTAGAACTTGTTTTGTAAATTAGGCTAGCCTCAGAGCACTGAGATATTAGGCATGTGCCCCCATGCCTGGCTATTATAGACATTTTTTTTAAACTAATGTTTTGAAATGATATTTACCTTTGAAAGTTTGGAAGAGTTTGCAGTAAACAGCAAGAAGAAGAATAGTCCTTTATGTCCTCAATGCCTTTGGATTTCACAAACAGAAAATTACAATGCTTTAAATAATTTGCTCGTTTGGTGTTACATTTCTGATAGCTGAAAGTTATTTTTGGAATGTATATTTTTTTCTTTTTAAAAGATATAGATTTGGCTATAATCTATATACAACCTCAGATATAACATTCAGCAAGTTAACATTTAGATTTCTTTTAGACTCAAACAAATTTAGGTTTCTTGAAATCTTTTAATACTTTTTTTGGGTGTACTTAACAGTTCTAAACTTGGGCATTGTATATTCAGTGTGGATATTGACAAAACATATAAATTTGGTTTGTTTCTCAGAAAATAAAAGAAACTGAAAAAATAGCAGAGATGAATGGTAACAAGTGAAGCTTAAAAATTGTTTTTAAAGCTGTTGTTTTTCTGATGTAGGAAAGCTCTGTACTGACAGAAGATTGGTTGACACATGGATTTCCTTTTTGTGTTTTTTCAGTTTTTTTTAAAATTGTATTTGCAGTTTTAGTATTGTAAATTCATCAAACAGGTATTCAGTCTTATTACTTATTTCTTCCTTTTCTCTGTCTCTCCTTTTGCATTTCTCTTATCCTGCCAATTTTACCTTCTTACATCAGACAAGACTGGCAGGCTAAGAATGACAAAATTAGGATTATTTCAGCTTTTTCTAATGTTAATTATGAAGAGCAAGAAAATAAATATGAGGAGATGAATGGGAAAACATCGCAAGACTTTCTAGAAAACAGTGGTATAAATTTGGAGGAAGTAGGGGTAAAAGAAAAGAGAACCTTTTCAAAAACTGATGGGTACCCCAGCCAACAAAAACAGCAAGAGTACAGTTTGAGAAAGATATCTCGTAAGAGCAAGCACACAGAATCCTCTGCTGCCCTTAATTTTGACTGTAAGTGTGAAGCATCTGCATTTTCCAGATATCCTCAGAAATATAACACAATAGATAGGAGGAGAAAAAAATTTTTTTACAGCCATTCTGAAGATAATGAAAAATGTCATTGTAATACCAAGATTGATTCCAAATGTGCAGCTCGTGATACTGAGAATTTTGGCCATTGTCACACTGAAAAGAAGGAACTAAACTATCCAGTTTTGTACCCTTACAAAAATGGATTTGTGAAAAGCAGCACCTGGAACATGAACTTGGAAAGTCATGATTGTGATCTGCCCAATTACTTAAGGAACTGTGGAAACTCATTTGGATCTAACCACTCTGTCACTGATTTTACTCCATTAGATATTCTTGAAGATTCTACCAGCAGTACTTCTGAAGAACTTCTAGATTCCCCCATTTCTGATGAGCAGGAAACCATGTCACCAACATGGCATCCATCCAATGTTCATCATATGGGAAACTTTTCTGAAGAATATTATGTGGCAAATTCAGCATTGCCATTACAAAGGATAGACTGTGATGTAAATGCAGTTGGAGATTTGTTCAGATGCTCCATGGAAGATATAGCCCCTTCCTCTATCGAGGGACCCAAAGAGAACTTTATTGACACGATGGGTGAGCTTCAGTGTTTGGTAGAAACAGTGTCAGAATATTTAGCAGAGAAGGAAGAAGAGATTAATAGATTTGGTTCCATTTCAAAAACTAAAAAAACACACAAACACAACACTGTTATTGATAATGCAGAACAGAAAACACCTGAAGATCAAACATCACCTATAACTGTTACCCAGAATGCCATGGCCAAGGCCATATCTTTTCCTGAGCTGAATGGAGTAAAATGTGCTGTTGGTTCTCTATTCAGTTCACTAACAGAAAAGGTAGGTTCAGGCACAAAGCATCTTACAACCTCTGTGGAAAAACTGGTTCATTTAGTTCCAGAGAAAACAGAAACTCCTAATCAAACAGAGACAGTTAATTTGGGAACTAGCCCCAGTGCCAACTCAGTATTAGAGAAGGATCTTTCCACACAGTCTTTATTATCCTTTCAAATAGCTGATGATAAGGATGCTGACAGACATGGCAAAATCTCTGAGGATGAGCACCTGGGTGATGAGACTAAAGGTGTAAGCTTTTGGGACAGCACAGAAACTATGAGAAAGGACTCAGCTCCACAGAGTCAGAGTTCAGTTATGAAGTCTGTTTTCAGCATGCTGAATCCATTAAAGATATTTTCTGAGAAAGAAGAAACAAAAAATGAAGACCATAGCAAAGCACCGAGGAGAGAAAGCTTTGTTGGGTGTGATTCAGGGTCAAATCAAAGGGAGGACATTCTTGACAACCAGAGTAGTAGTCTTGATGCTGTAAATAGAAGTAAAAGAGAAACTACAGATCTCCAAATCCAAGTAAGGGAAGATTTGCTGTCATTCCAAGTGGCTGATGAACCTTCAAATATAGCTAGTAGTACAAGTAAGGAAGGTGATATTGAGAACCTATTGGAAGGAAAACCTTGTGTAGATCTTTCTCTGTTACAAGACCAACCAAAACTAAGTGCCAAAGATACTAGGGGACATCTTGGTGTAGCTGAAAGTACCCCTGCAAATCAAGAGCCTTCTGCAAAGCTATTAGAGGAAGACAAAGTTACCAGTGATGATGATTTCCTTGAGCCACTCAGAAAATCATTTAGTCAGTTTCTGTTTACTTCTCCTGAGACCTGTCAAAAGGAAACTTTGTCTGAATCTGTAAAAATTCTTAAGGCTGAAGAAGATGGACAGAAAAAGGGTGGTAAGAAAGATGGACATTCCTTTTCATTTAGTGGAAAACTACGTATTCCATTTTTCAGTGTCCTTAGCCATTCTGAGAAGCATCAGGATGTAAAAGAGAAAGGAAGCGTTTTTCCTTTGTTTAAATTTTCTCTCACTGACAGTCATAACACTGCTAATAACCAGAGTTTTCACAGCTCAATGGCAGTCACTGATAAAGAGATCCTACAAAATAGCCACATGGACACTAGCCTTAGTTCAGTAAAATCTAGTCCATTTCCAGATATTCATAATGATCTAGAGAAATTGGGTAATACTGAGGAATTCAATAACAGTGAGCAAATAAATTGTCCTGAAGATGTTGAACTTAATTTATTAAAATCTAGTTCATTTTCAAATATTCATAATGACCCAGAGAAATTTAACAGCATAGAGGAATTTAATAAGAGTGACCAGATACATTGTTCTGAAGATGGAAAGCATAATACAATGAGATCTTATTCACCCTCTAGTATTAATAGTGATTTTGGGAAATTTGGGAGTTTAGAGGACTTGAACCCAAGCAGCCGTGTTGCAGTAGAGCACTGTGGAAGAGCTGACCCTGAAGTTGTACCTAAAAAGCTCTCAGAAGAACTTGAGAATCTTACACAAGAAGTGACATTCCCCTTGATGCCAGACTCTTCACTGGAGCTTATTTCTGCCATTTCAAAGTCCACATTGGTTAATGACACTAATGAAGACAAAGCTGAAGATAAACTTTCTAAAAAAGAAACCCAAAGAGGGTTCCTTTCTGGCCTTTTAAACAGGTTTACTTCTCTAGAAAACATGCGTAGTCAACAGGAATTCAATCTGAAAAATGGCTGTTCCCATCACAAGATTAGTACCTCGAGCTCATTACTCTCTGGAATATTTAATTTGATATCAAACAGCAGTGCAAATGATTATAATCCAAATGAAGCAAAGCTCATGTCTTTAGATGACACAAAAATTTTGGATGGAAGTAAGCATTTATCCACAGATGAAGTCCCTATTGATTCATGTGTGACTTCTGAGAACCAGAGGAGCCAGGTGGAAAACAATGAAACTTGTAGCTTCATAAAAAGTTCTTTATTGTTATCTAAAGAAACCATCCCATCATCTAATGATTGGGTTGATAATCATCTTTGCCCTCCTACATTGAAAAACCAAGAGAGTGAAAAACATTGCCCTTCTTATGAGAACATATTCCATTGTACTGAACAGAGTCTCTTAGAGAAGTCTTTGGCTAACAGGCCAACACCAAACAATATTCTTGAAGCAAAACTTCCTGAAAGGTCAAACAAGTTAAGTTCTCCGGTACTAAATTCCGACATTTTAAGTAAGTCAAACCATTATCAGGGTTTTGATGAGGACTGTTTTGAATGGGATCTTGATATAAAGGATTTCTCTAAAAACTCCAGAAGACTTCAACCAGTTTATCATCTATTGAATCAAAATACATTTCAATCAACAGATGCTTTCTTGTGGCCTGACTCAGAAAATCCAGTAATAAATTTGTGCCAAAAAGATCAAAATGCAAATATCTTTGAGTGGGGCACAAATTCAAACAGTGTCATTTCATGTGACTTACCATATGAATCATCCGACCAGTTAGCATTTAATGAAGGTTACTTATTAAGAGGTGATATGTGGGCAGCTAGCTCATTATATGGAAACTCTGGTTATCTTCCAGTTAATGAGACCAAGAATTCATTAGAAGAATTGCCCATTGATTTAAGTTATTCTTCAGATTATGAGAAAATTATGTATTCTGTACTGGAGCAAGAATCATTAAGAATGGATGAAAATTTTATCTTTTCAAGTTTTGGTTATGAGTACCAGGAGTGGTTATCATTTCTTGAAAATGGAGTTTGGTGTCCCTCTGAGGATGGGAATTATGGACATTATATGTTTCATGATGGTCAGTATATATACTCCCTCCTAACTGATTCTACTGGGCAGTATGTATATTTATTTATACCTGATTATTATTACCACAAATATTTGAATTATGATTTACAAACAGATGATATTCCAAGTATTATGTTAGATGACAGCCTTATTTCTGCTCATAGTCTTGAAGTTCTTGACAAGGAAGATGATTTAGTATGGCATGTTGAAGAAGAACCTTTTGAAGATCCTCTTGATTTATCTTTAACCTGGCCAAAAAGTGAGAGGTCATTATATGTAAATCTAGAAACCTTTTCTCAAGTACTTGAATCAAGTTTTGACCAAAGGGATAAACCATTAGATTTTTCAGGCTATAATTCTCAAAAATTTAAAAGAGATTTTAGATCTTTCATAGGGAGACCCTATGGCTTGGAAGACTTTGAATGTATATTGGATCTCAGAAACAAACCTGGAACTATGAGCAATCATGTCTTAAATAGAGGCCAAATAATAGAGAGAGAGATGAACTGGCCTTTAGCTAAAATGCCATCAGCTCACCATTCCAGCTTCCATTTGCTTCAGCCATCTTCTGAAGAAACTTCCTCTTTAATTCATCCTGAAAGTAAGACTGAAAGTTCACAAAAAGAAGAAACATCATCAGTGAACAAATTGACACCTGTATTTTCTATTTTCGGTGCATTAATTAGAAGTACTTTGAATTTTGACAAGAGGGAATCTGTAGAAGATTTGGTCATGCAGAAAATCGATCAGCAGTCAGAGTTAGCTGAACCCGTATGTGATGGTCTTCAGTCATTAATATCGAGTAAGCAATTACCGAGAAGCTCCACAAAGGAGGAAGAAAGTCATCCTGAGGATTTGGAGAGGCTGACGGTATCCAGTATTCAGCAGTCAGAGTCCTCTGATAACATAAGGCAAGAATTCCCTTTACATAAAAATGGGCATACAGAAAAAGAAAGTTTATTAAAATCTGGTTTTCAAGTAAGCCAAACAACCCTTAAAGCTAAAACAGATGTAGATGATGTTAAAATTATTACAGAAAAGTCTATTTCAGATCCTCTTGTACCACAGCTTAGTAGGGATGAGCATAAGAATTGTGAACTTCTGCAGGACCAGTCTTCCAAAGAGTCTGAGAGAACTTTGCTTAAGAGTGCATTGAAACTATTTCGTTGGGAGGAAGAATCTTCAGCAAGTACAGTGACAAATGAAAAACAGGCATCTGGAATTTTGAACCTTTTTAGAATTCAAGTAAATAAGGAAGAATCATCAAACTTGGGAAAGAATGGTGATAAAGGTGGAAACATTTCATCTCAGGAAAAGAAAGAGTCTTCTGGCATTTCAAATTTTTTTGGTACTGTTGGGGATTTTTTGAAAACCAGTGTGTCTCCCATACAGACAACTGAAAATAGATCTGTCTCTTTAGTGACTGATGAGCATGAAAGCCGGTCAAGTCCTAACCCTGTGCATCTAGTACGTCAGGATACTGGAAATTTTCCTCCAGTATCAGTTTCCTCAAAAAAGGTTAGAATTAGAAGTCTAAACAAACAGACCACCATTGATGACAGTGGACTAAGTGAGTCATCAACCAGGGAGATGCAGAGTAATGATTTGAATGAAAAAGAGGTACCTTTCAGAGACCATCAGGTGCAGCAATCAGCAAGTCCACCTGTCTCAACAGTTAGTCCCAAAGAGTCTCCCAGAGGCTATTCAAAAGCAACTGGTGCCATATCTGTAGGAATAGAAGATCCGAGCAATAATGAAAAGTCTTTTGATGCTCTGAGCAGAAGAAATACAAACGAACAGGTTCATTTTCCTAACAAAGAATGCAAATTTTCAGCTGCTACATCCCCATCCCAACAGGAGCTTCCAACCAGAAAGAATATATTTTCTTTCTTAACTGGTTCTGAAAAATCTGAGAACAAAGCCCCAGCAGCCCTCCCAAGGGCCAAATCTCAAGCAGAAGGGCTATTCACACTTCCTTCCTTTTTCTCCACCACTAACTTAAGCATCAAGAAGGGTACCTCTAGAAACAGCTCTGCTTTCAGTTTGTTTAACTTGTCTTTTTTGGATGAGAAACAGCAGGCCTCTGAGGATAAGCAAAGCCTTTCTACTGTTGCTCCAGTGACTACCCAGCCCTGTAAGAAGCCAATTGTTTCTGTAGATGCTAGATATACAATGAAGGAAGGTTCTAACAGTCATAAAGAAGAGCAAAGGGCTCCTTGTTTATCCGTTAATAGCACCACTAAGCTTACAACCTCCCCTTCAGATGAGCTCGTAGAGAAAACAAAGGGAAAAGTGAGTTCCAGTAAGGAAGGAGCAGAAGTAGCAACTGTTACTGATTTTCAAACCTATCAGTTGACAGACAACATCGTTCCTCTTTTACCAGAATTTCAGGAACAAGCCCTGGGGGTAGCTCCTCCTGAAGAAGAGGCTTTCCATCAGGAAACCTTCCCCAAGGACTCAGAGGCTAAGCCTTTTCCTCATGATAATGGTTTGATTGAAAAGCTCAATGATTTAGATGTTTGTACTGAACACCAAAATGAAAGATTTACCACTGACCCATTGAACTTGCCATTGGAAAATGCCTCTGATAGTCTCTCAACACAGACCCTAGATTCACCTTCTGCTTCTCCAGAGCCAGGGCATGCAGGGCTCCTCTGGAACCCAGATGCAGATAAATTAGAAGACAGATCAGTATTAGGCTCCAAAGCAGAAATGCTCTCAGGGTTTGTGACCAAAGTAAAATCTTTTTCTGGGTGCTTAATTGAACAGCCTAAGACTTTTTCTGAACTTTTTTCTACTCCTAAATCTTCAAAGAAAAATTCCTTTTTTTCTTTTTCGTCTGATGCATCATCTCAGCCCCTCAAAAGTGAGTTTTTTGGAATTTTCAGAAGTTCCAAACCAGAGACACATAAACAAGAGCCATCTGTACTTACTTCCTGCCTTCAAAGTGGTTGTTCCAGAGATACTATAGGATCAGTACCTCCAGAAAGCTTGCATAGACAAGCTGTCTCTGCAGTACTCAATTCAGAATCTGCTCCCAGTGGCTGTAGCATTACTGTGGTTGGTGCAAAGACAGAATCAGATACCTTGACAGAAAACCCTAAACCAACACCTGAAATGGAGAAAAATAATATTCCTGAAAATATTTCGGAACCCCCAGGTTTTGAAGCACTTGCTCCATCTTCTGTCTCAGAGGATGATATGGGTCAAGGAATATTATCTTGGAGTGATGAAGGAGACATGGGGATGTTGCAGGGCACAGACACAGAGGCATCTTTGGAAGCAGAGCATATTTTCCCTCCAACACAGCTACAGTCAGATCCTGCTTGTATTGCTGAAGAGATTCCCCCTTCAAGCCAACCACTTCTGGATACAGAGCCAGAGCCTGAGATCCAGATGGCTGTCACAAACCAAGAGTTCTTGGGCCTTGCAAGCACTTCTCTAGAACCCAGTACTTCACTGTTTGATGAGGCAGGAGTTGGTGGGACTACTACACTGGAAACAGAAGGGTATCTTTCTTGTCCTTTGCAAGAGGAACCTGAGCTTTGCGCTAAAGAACATTCTGATGTACTTCATACCCAAAAAGATCCACCTGAAGCCTCCCAGGAAACAGAGCAGGCAAGACCTCATTTTGAGGTCCCATACATGGCCAGTTGGCCAAAGTTTCCCTTCCCATCCACTCCTTCTGACCATGGGAAGACACTGAGTTCTATTTTTAACCCCCCTTGCTCATCTGGTAACATGGCAGCAGAGACTGGCTTAATGTCAGGTTTTAAGAAGCTATCCAGTCTGTTTGAAGGCACTAGTGAGGGGAAAGGGGGAATCCTGGGAAATGATCCAAAATTAGTTTTCAGAAAGAAACTGGATCTTTCGTTTCCTTGGTCAAAAGAAAATAAAGGAGACTCTGAGCAAATGCCAACAGAATTTTCTTCAGTTTTGGTTGTTAGCAGGGATCAGGACCTTATTGTCAGCAAGGCAAACAAAGTTTTGGAGTCTTCTCAAATACCTAGTGCTAGTCCTGAGCTAGCTAGCATATATACTCAGCCCTCTAGGACCACTGAACAGTTGGAGGCCAAGTCAAGTGATGATGGTCATGGGCTTTCAAGATCTGGTGAAGTGGAAAGGCAGTTGGAGATTGCAGCATCTGAAGAACATCGGGGTGCAAACAGTGATCTGTCTGGATCTGCCTGTTGTTCAGAGAAATACAAGGAAGAGCACTGCACTATCTCTGGGTTACTTCAGCCAGAAAAGCAAGAAGACATGTCTGCTAGCACTGGCTCTGTTTTGAATGTGGGGCAGCTAGTCATTCTGGAGGATGTCAAGGAACCAGTGACCAACAAAAGGCCTGTTCTCAACCCAGGCATCATAAATGGTTTTAAGGAATTGACCATTTATGATGCAGATGACTAGTGGTAGACTATCATAGCTTACTTTTTGTACATCCTGTGTCTTTCCTAGTACCCGAGCTTCATGTTGCTTAGGGGTTAAGTGGCAAAAACTAATGCGTGGCATTTTCCTTCTCTCATTTTCTAGTGCCAAATTCATTTAGTGATCAAGGAGTAGCTAGTATAAAGGAAAGAATATTTGCATAGTCTGGTTTATTTTGCCTTTTATCAAGTGGGATGGAGAAGGGAGGACAGGAAGAGGCAGCGAGTATTTAAGTGGTATTATTAATTTATTATTAATTATAAGTATATAATCAGATAGGATCTTTCTTGGTTCTCAGACACTTATAGTAGTTGGGGAGTAGTTGTGGTTTTCTAAGTCTTCTAATGTTTCCTCAGTGGCTGTGAGGGTATAAAATAAAATACAAAGTGCAAAGGATGATTTAGGATTATATGTATTCCATGTCCTATTCCAGATGGATTTGTAAAACTTCTAGGGTTTCTGATATAGACTATCACAGTGCTCTGGACTGAACAGCTATAACAAAGGATAACCCTGGGTTGCCATGGGTTATCCTTTGTTCTTGTGATGCTGGTCTTTCATCTGGAGCACTGAACAAGATCCATCTGTAAAGGTTGCTGCTATTGCCTCTGAGCACAAGCACTTCAAGTATAGTTTAGGAATGCTACTTTGACCTCTGGCCCAGACATATCCAAAATAATAGATCTACTTAGACTGGCAAAGAGAGAAAGAGACAGAGAGAGCACATTGATTTACTTAGAACCCTAACCTGATACATGTTCTGTTACTGACGAATGGGAAATCAGCCTGAAAATAGCAGGTAATTGAGAATACCCATAGGAAAAATCTCTTTGCTTTCTTTTAATCTGACCAGAAGTAAATACAAGACCTCAAGTTAAAGACTTGACTCTGGGAAAAACAAAACCAATTCTCTTTGCATAAAAGCTTTCTAGCAGGATACCCACAAGTAAGAAAACAAGAACTCTTGACTTGGGATTGAAATGTCCAAATGTGCTGGCTTTGTCTCACTCATCTCCTAGTCCCTATGTCTCATTAAGACTGAATCCCTTGGAAGATGAGCTATAGCATTCCAGGAGGTATCTTGATAATGGTCTTGACAGTCTGCCTTTCTTGCCACAATCACAGTTACTCTCAGCTATAACTGCTAGCTCTCAATGCAGGGAACACTCCTTTCTGTGCATGGGAATTCAGGTGATGGAGCGAGGACTGAATTGGCCTCACTTCATAGACAGAGATAACTTTAGTATAGTCCTGATCTTAAGGAGTTGGACTTAGTTCACTTTATGCATGACTGAATCTTGACCCAAGAGAGACTCAGCTACAGATGGATGGATTTATCTTAGGGATATTTCCCATGCCACTAAGGGTATCACTATTACATTTGTGTTGGTGAAACCTGTGGAATTCCCCTGCAGAATTTCTTAATCCTGGTCTTCATCTCCTATACTTCATCCTGTAGCCTTTAGGACCATGTCTCTCTGCTTTGCTAAAGCACAGGCACACACATTATAAATGTAGAGGAAGTAGTAAGGACTTCTTTTTATTAACTAATAGAAGGGGAATAGAGCTTATATACTGCACTTTACTATGTAGAATTTGGAAAACTTTAATCACAGCCACTGGAAAAGTTTCTTTAGAAGACGGAGTAAAAAGTTTCATAAATATGCAACAGGCCATTTTGCTATTTCTTCATTCTACTGACAGGTAGCAATTAGGTAAAATATTCTTTGAACTCAGAACTGAAGTCATAGTCGAAGTGGTGTCAGAGAGCTTAGTATGTTGTCTTTTTTCCCTTTGTTGTTATGCTAAATGACTAGAACAATTTTTCTAGATTAAAATGTTTGCCCTTGCTTCCTAGGAATCTCCTATTTGTGTTTATTTGTGCTTCATGCAATTACTAGTTCCCAGGTGTATATGTATTTGTGGTCTGGTCCTCGGTTTGCATCTATTTACTAGTTGTTTTCTTTTCATTCTCACAGCCCTACGAGCAGTAGTAGGTATGGCTCCTCCTGTAATGTGAGTCAAGGAAGCTCTCTGTTGAGTGAACTAGACCAGTGTCATGATCAAGATGATGATCGTCGGGAGAGGGACTCCATTCATTCTAGCCATAGCTATGGCAGCCTCTCCAAAGATGGCCAGGTTGTTTTGGGAGAAGAAGAGAAAACCTTGGAGGTGACATGTGAATCAGAGAAGGGGACAACAGATGAATCCAAGGAAGTGAGAGAAGATGCCACAACTCACCCTCCTCCAGATCTGGTGCTACACAAGGATCACGTCCTAGGACCCCAGGAGAGGTAGGTGATGGCTAGCTCACATGCTACCTGCTGTATCACTTATTGAATACAAATACTTTTCACTTGTTTCCTGAAGCTAGGTAGGGTGGGGGTATGGCAACCATGGTCAAGCTGGTAGATCTATCTCCCTTTGATTTTTTTTAAATGTAATTCCCAGGATGTTTGATGGACTTGTATTACTGAAGTGCAGGTGCATCAAAACTTCTTGAGTGTGCAGTCTTGACCTCATAGATGGCATCCTCTGATGCCTGAGCCCCACAGGTCATTTAATAGTTCCCATTGCTTAGAGTTCTTTGGCTGTATCCAACTCAGTTCATATTAATTTTCTTTGTGAACAGTGAATATTTTGTTCTGTCTTACCCTGTCTGAGGAAAACTAGAAAAGAATTAAGTAAGAAGTAACAGATTTAATACACTTGCCTGTAATTAAAAAGCCACTGTACAGCCGGGTGTTGGTGGCGCATGCCTTTAATCCCAGCACTCGGGGGAGGCAGAGGCAGGTGGATCTCTGTAAGTTCGAGGACAGCCTGGTCTCCAGAGCGATTGCCAGGATAGGCTCCAAAGCTATACAGCGAAATCCTGTCTCAAAAAAAAAAAAAAAAAAAAGCCACTGTACATGATTTGGCAGTGTGTTTGGCATTTCGTATCCACAAGAAGAAAATTTTATAATGTGTCTTTTGGTCAAGTTCAGTGTACACCTGTAATTCAGTACTCTGGAGGCTGAAGCAAAGGGTCAGGAGCTTAAGACCAACCTGAGCTACACAGTGAGAACTTGTCTAAATGCTGTCAATTATAACTAAAAGTAAAGTCATATAATAACTGAGCTAACCTTTTTAGAAAAGCTGAGGGATTTGGACATAGTAGGTCTCTCAGTTTTACTATTGTTGACATTATTTTGGAAAATAATTATTATGGGAAACTGCTGTATTCGTTTTTTTGCACTTGTTTGATTATCTGGCCTCCACACAGTAGATGCTAATAACAGTGCCTAGGATGACAACCAAAACTCCCTAGATACTATCAGATATTTTCCCAAGAACAAGGTCTGCCCCTGCACCCAGTTAAAAACCATTAGGATAGAATGATCAGAGGATGGCTTCTAGATCTCATCACAGATTTAAGAGGCCAGAAAAGTGAATGGCAGGTGGCTGGATGAATCATATATCTTCCTAAAGATTGTTATACAGCTGCTTTCTCTCTTCCCCTATTTTTCTTTAGTTTTGTAAGATAAGGTCTTATGTTGTAGCCCAGGCTGTCTACAGACTTATAACTTCCTGCCTCTGCCTCCTGATTGCTTAGATTATAGGAATATCCTACAATGCCTATCTCCATTCTTGGTTTTTAGTCATCTGTTGTGGTTCACTTAGTAGTGAAGAGGCCCAGGAGACTAAGGTCTGAACCAGGCCTCCTGCTGAGTTGATTGCCCACCAAAAGTTTGGTTCTTCATGGACCTTGAATCTGACATCACTGTTGTCAGGGCTGAGCTCTTGGTTGAGAGGTGAAGTACTTCACGTGAATACCTGCTCATCTTTCTTACTGTCTCCTCTTAGGTCTTAGCTGTCTGATTTCTACACTTGAAATTGACTCAGGGCCCTTGCCATTGCTTCTTGTTTCATTTCCTCTCAGTGTCTATGAACTATTTCATTGGTCTGCATGAACAAAGGAGAAGGCAGGGGGGATAAAAAAATTGTCATTTTAGAGAGAAATTGTTTTCAAAATAGGTATTCAGAACTATGCTGTTTTATGGCCTGAATCACTAGCCAAGTGTAGGCATGAGCACAAAAATATTTTATTTTAGATATTTGGCAGTCTTGCCTTGAATACCATTACCTTATTGCCTCTGCTATTTACAAAAAAAAATTCTTTTCTTTGTTACAAGTCTTCCTGAGGAGAATGCATCTTCACCATTTACCCAAGCTAAAGCACACTGGATCCGAGCAGTTACCAAGGTCCGACTACAGCTGCAGGAGGTAGGAAATTTATTCCATTAATGGTTGGGACACTTTTTTCCTTTGAAAAATTTGGGAGACATATGGTGCTGGAGAGCTGTCAGTGATTAGTCATCTTCTTACAGTGTGCTTCTGGGAATGCATGGTAATTAAACTAGAGCCTTAAGAGATGGGAGGTGGCCTTGGCTTTTTCTAGGCTGTCTAATGAGAATCAAATAGGCCTAGGAGGTGGGAGCTTGAAGGTAGGGTTAAATGCCTATTTTTGATACTGTCATCTCTGGTTTGATGTTACAGTAAGGAACAAGGCCTCTTTGGTAATTTGTTGTCTTTTTTTTTTTTTTATCAGCCAGTTCATGTACCACTAGCTGATTTTTACACAGGGTTGGAAATAGAGTACAGACATTTTTATGGGAAAAATTGGGCCCTCATATAAGGCCCAAAACATGGACAGATTAAGATCTGATGTGAGGGTCCTGGAGAGATAGCTCAGTGCCAATCTTTCTCTCAATCACTTGACTCAGAGATTCTTCTACTCCTAGATATTCATTTCCTCCCCTAAAAATAAGGCCACTCTTCTGAATAACCACAGTTGCACTATCTAGAAAACACTGGCTGGGTGTTGGTGGCGCACGCCTTTAATCCCAGCACTCGGGAGGCAGGGGCAGGCAGATCTCTGTGAGTTCGAGACCAGCCTGGTTTACAAGAGCTAGTTCAGGACAGCCTCAAAGCCACAGAGAAACCCTGTCTCGAAAAACCAAAAAAAAAAAAATAAATAAAAAAAAAAAAAAAAAAATAAAAAAAAAAAATACCAGCATCAGGAAGCCATGCAAATTTGCCAGCTACTCCCACAAGGTCTCTTTCCTTTCTGATCCAGAACTTAATGGCCACTGCATTTAATTGGTGTCTCTTTTGTCTCCTTCAGCTTGAAACAGTTCACAGTCTTTGTTATCTTCCACAGTTTTAAATGATGAAGGCTTTCATTTTGTAGCATGGGTCCACTCTGTGTTTCCTCATGTTAGGCTTGGACCATGCTTTCTTGATAGGAATTACAAAAGAAGTATCTAATGTGAACTTGTCCTGCCATACCTGACATTAGCCTTAATATTTGGTTAAGTTTGTATCAGTCACGTCCCTCCACTGTCAACTCATTTCCTTTGTAAGTTGGTGCTTTGTAGTGAGAGCCTCAGAGACTGTGTTGCTGTCTTGTTCCTTTTCTGATCTGTACCTACTAGTGATGACAGTTGTCTGAGCTACTACCAGTGGTGGTTGCAGGTATTAACTTTGTTTCCACCCATCCTTTCTACAGTGAGGAGTATAAGAAAAATTTCTTTTTCACCTATTAATTTAATTCAGTGAGACTCATAGGTTCTTTATTGCATTGATTATATCATCATTTACTTCAATAAATTATTCTAGTTGCCCTTTATACACCGTTATATACATATGTGCACATACATACACATGGTTTTGTGGATTGTTTAAGGCAGGGTCTCAAATATAGCCTAGGCTAGCTTGGAGTTCCCAAAAGATAGCATTTCATGATTCAACTTACAAATCTACAGAGAAAGTAAATTCTGGCTAGGCTCAGCATATAAAGTTTGATGAGCTGAGTCAGGACCCTCACGGTGGAAGGAGAGAACCAATTTCCACAAGTTGTCCACAAGACACACATACACATACACACACACACACACACCGCACACATGGTTTTGTGGATTGTTTGTAAGGCAGGGTCTTTCTGTGTAGCCTAGGCTAGTTTGGAGTTTCCTATGTATTCTTGGCTGTTTTCAAACCTCTGGAGAATACTGGGAATGTGTAATGTACTATTATATTCAACCTGAAAAACATAACATTTAAATTTTTAAAAATATTAATTTAATGATTTTGTTCTTTGAATCAAAGTCTTATTAAACAGGCCAGGCTGACCACATACTTATGCTCTTCCTCCATCAGCCTTCTATGTGTTGGGATTGCAAGTGTGTACTACCATGCCTGTCTTAAAAATGTTTTTTATCATTAATAAATATTCTTAGATGTCAGCTGCTAATTTTTTTATGATTTTCACATTTTAATTTACATGATGTAATATGTTAATATAATTGTATGTCTGGGTAATAACACATTGGGAGTCTGTGATCTGGACTGACTGATGTGAGGAAAGATATATAAACTAACGTTTGTAGAGTCAACATCATAATGCTAAGTTTTTATTTTGAATGCTTTTAAAGTGAAAGTCTTGAAATTTCTATTATGAAGTAAAATCATCTTCCCTATGTGAAGGGAAAACTTGGGATGAGAATAAGAAGAATACATTGGTATGAGTTCAGTTGGTTATGATATTAAAGAGATATTGTTGAAAACAAAAAAACAAAAGCAAACAAATTAATAACCATCCAAAAAGTGAAGCTTGCAGTTATCTGGAGGAAGGGCATGATTTATCCTGAATTAAGAACAATCACTGTTTAATTGAATGATGGTTCTTAACACAGAGACAGCTGGCCATTGATTAGTAGTGGCCAAAAGGGGAAAGATAAGCTGGAGCTTAAAATGTGTCCCACTTATGCTTAAGATGAGCTTTTTTGACAGAGTGGATGACATCGTAAGGCAGAATGAACACAGCACCAAGAATATTTTCTCCTGAATTATCAAAGTTCAACCTATGTCACCCTTAACCCTCTGCTGAAAACACTAATTTTTGTTAGTTTGTTATTTATCATGATAGTCTCTTTATGTAAGCATAAAGTCAAATATGTATATAATTCTACTTTTCCTTTCATACAAAAGGTTATGACATAGTTTTTACTGCTATAAAGATCAGGTGTGAGCCTGGGAGAGTGGGGGCCTGAAAATGAGGGGGACTAAAGTCTGATGCAAAAGCCAGCTTTCTCCAGACAGTTTATACTCTGAAGATTAAGAAGAATCACATGAATAAAGTTCTCAGGAGTTCAGGCTATTTACAATCACAAGGACAAGCTGTAGGTGGCAAAATATATTTTTCCATAGAGGCATAAAACAAATAACAATATGTAGTTGTAATAAATAATATAAAGTGAACTCACTCTATCTGATACACCTGGGAGGAGCATGAAAGCGTATTCCAAGAACAACTCCATGTTTTTGAAGAAACTGGAGTTTTCTCACAAGCACTCAGAATTCCCCTTGCATAATGATTCCATTCTTGGACTGTGTTCCAACAGTATATCTTCCCCTCCTTTTTTTTATTAGAAAGAAAATTATTCTACATGTCAATTACAGATCCCTCTCCCTCCAACAGTATGTCTTGATAATGCTTTTATCTATCAGCTCTAAGAGAACTTTTCCTTTGTAACACATGCATACTATTCCACTGTGTGACTATGCTGCAATTATCAGTCCTGTTGCTGATCCTTGTGAGTAACGAACGTGTGTGTGTGTGTGTGTGTGTGTGTGTGTGTGTGTGTGTGTGTGTGTATGTGTATCTGCAATTTCAATATACATTGCCACATTGTTACTTATTCTTCAGTAACTTACTTGAATGACAAAGGTCTGCTTTAAGTTGTGTTCTGTAATCTGGACTGTTGGAGCAGCCAGCATTGGGAACACTGCCAGTTACAATTGTAAAGGGAAAGTAAAGATGAGAATTAAATGAAAATGAAACAAACGACTCTCTATACAGAGAGATGACACATGTCACTCTTGCTCACATTTGCCATGCCAGAAGCACTTCACCAATCATCCCTAACTCAGTGAGCAATCTGAGGACATTTGTTAAGGCTTTAATGACCACTCCAAAGAGCCTGTGCCTTCCATAGGACATACTGGCAACTTAGACCCCCTACTAGTAATGCCAGGAGATGTTTTTCTTTCCTAACCCACTAATAAGTTGATTTGTCAGAGTTTTGGTGTTCTTTTTTGTGGTGGTATCTTAGTAGTTTAAATTTATGTTTCTTGCCAATAAAGTTTCTTACATAGAAAGGCTAATTAGAAATTATTTTGTGTGACTCTTCTTTTCCCGTTTTTTATTATTTGTTTGTTTGATTGTTTTCTTATTAATCCTCTGGGCTTTTATGTTTTAGGAAAATTAACTTTTTTGGTACATGAGTTGCCAGTCTGTTCTCAGTGTATCATTGTGAGGAAATGTAAAAAAAAATTTAGAGAACTATATTTTTCTAATCCAGAAAATAAAGACAACAATCGTATCTTTCTCTCAGCATTGTAAATTATCCAGGAAAGTGCCTATCAGGAAAGAAAAAAATGTGCATACTTCATTGCTCCACATTGTCTCCATGACACAATAAATTCCTTCTGGTCTAGCTCTACACAGCCCAAAGTGTGAGTCATGGACCAACACAGCCTAGGATCTGTTTGTTTTTAGTCTTTGATGAAATAAGTACTAAAATTGCAAGTGTGTCTTCAGAGGCAATTTGAATTGCCATGACACCAGATACATCAAGGCCCTGTCTCATTGAACAGGGTGTGAACCCAAAGTATCAGACCATGACGTGGGGAATGAAAAACCAGGCCCTAACCAATAGAGATTAGTTTGGAAAGTATTAGTCGATACAAAACATGGAATGATTTATTTTCCCCAAATCCTCAGAGACTCCGCACTTGCTGTTTCTTGTGCCTGGAATTTTTTCTTAATTCATCTAGCTAGCCTTTCATCCTTGTCTTTTAAGACTCAGCCAGAAGTGAAGTGTTTGGAGAAAGTCTCCAGACTATGAAAACCTGTTTAGAATTGGCACTCATTATGAGATAATGGAGTTATTATTTGTTGATATGTCTTACTTTTTTTTTACTGGCAATTTTTTTCCATTTTTTATTTAAATTAAGATTGTTTCCCATGTCAATCCCAGTTCCCTCTCCCTTCCCTCCTCCCCTGTCCCCCACTAACACCCTACCTATCCCATACCCTTTCTGCTCCCCAGGGAAGGTGAGTCCTTCCACGGGGTCTTCAGAATCGGTCATATCTTTTGGGATAGGGCCTGGGCCCTCCCCTGTGTGTCTAGGCTGAGGGAGTATCCCTCTATGTGGAATGGGATCCCAAAGTCCATTCTTATGTTAGGGATAAGTACTGATCTACTACAAGAGGCTCCATAGATTTCTGAGGCCTCCTCACTGACAGACACGTTAATGGGGTCTGGATAAGTCTCATGCTGGTTTCCAAGCTATCAGTCTGGGGACCATGAGCTCCCCCTTGTTCAGGTCAGCTGTTTCTGTGGGTTTCACCAGCCTGGTCTTGACCACATTGCTCATCACTTCTCCTTCTCTGCAATGTCTTACTTTTTTAAAAACAAACTTGTATGAGTTCTGGAATGTCAGGGATATACTTTTTATTGTGTGATGTTGTCTGATATAGAATAAGGCAAAGGATATCTAGCAAATCATTTCTAGTTATTTAAGTAGCTAAGAATGCCCATCATTTCCCCAAATGCCTGTATGTATAAATTACTTTTCTGTTGTGATAAAATACTATATCCAAAGGCAATTTAAGGAAGAGTTTATTTTGGCTATGGTCAGGTTCCAAAGATCTAAATAGATGTCAAGGAAGGCATGGTGGCAGGAGCAGGAAGCTAAAGGTCATATCACAACTATACATAGGGAACAGAGAGAGGGCACTGAAAGTGGGGCAAGGCTATAGACTCAAAAACTCCAACCTCAGTGATATACTTCCTCCAGCAATGCTCCCCTCCTAAAAGTTCTATACCCTCACCAAACAGCACCACCAACTGGGGATTTAGTGTTTAAGTATGAGCCTGTGGGGGACAAATCTCATTCAAACAACCACAGTGCACTTCTTTATCTTCTAATTCATCCTGTTTCCCAAGGTCTAGCCCTTAAAGTTAATAACTGCACAATATTAACCTCTTATATCAACTGTTCTTTCCTTTGTGATACATATTTAAATGCAAGTTTACTGACTTGTTATAGTATTATATTATGTATAGGATTATAGTATGAGTAGTTTTTGTTTTCTTAGTTTTTGTAAGCTTTATTCTGGGTTAGCAAATAGTTTTGAAAACCTCAATTAGTAGAGTAATAATATCCCATAATATGACTGTTCCTTAACAGTTCTTTCTACTTTGTCATGAATAGAAATCTATTTCATTTCTTTTTATTTTGTGTAACTTAAAATATTCAAGTAAAGTGGCCATCTAAGGACTATACTTTTTTTTGAAGAATTGATGAATTCCTAAATTTATTTTAGAAAATATTTTCCAGTGTGTGCTTTGAGTATCTGAATGTGCTGGACTGACTTTGAGTATTAACTTTTTTGTCACTTTGACCAAAGAATGGTATCTGGATTTTAAGACTTACATTTCTGTGTTGTTTGTGACTTGAGTATTCCCACAAGTTTAAAATTATTTATACTGAATTATTATTTCATTAAGCAGAGTTTGGGGCACTACCACAGAAAGCCAGCTACACTTATGGCATTCTTGTAAAATTGTCAGAGACTTAAGGGATTGATTATTTAGAGCCATGCTTGTGTCCTCTGAGTACCTGCACATCTGAACTTAATAACTGTTTGATGACATTGCTGGTGCTGATGAGGCAGTAATGTTGGTTGTGTGGGTGGGAATGGCTATGAATCTGTACCGTATTTGGTTTAGTTGCAGAAGAATCTGAGGGAGGAGGTGAGACTTTTCCATCTAGAAACAGAGACTGCGGTGGCAGCAGGTGGGTGGGTGTTCCAGGTGGAAGGGACAGTAAAGGAGAAGGCATGGAGGCAGGCCATAAGGAAGACTTGACAGGAGCTCTTAGGCTGTTGAAAGCTGAGAAAGGCAAACCTTGGTAATTAGGCACATAAGTGAACAAATAGATCAGAAGGCCCACATTTGAGTGGAGCTGTCACAGGAGACACAGGTTGTGGCAGGTCAGCCTTAGAGATGGGTCAGCAATTTCTCAGGGCAGTCCCTAAAACAAAACAAAACAAAAATTGGTTGTCTACTGCAAAGTTCTGGTCCCACTTGTGACTTGCTGCAAGCAAAGAAGCTTCCTTCTTGTCTCACAATTGAGGCTCTAAAAAAAGGTAGTCCCTTGGGGAGACAATGATGAGTCTCAAAGAGAAGTAGGCCTTTGGGGACCCTTCTTCTTAGACTAAGTAGCACTAGGAAAACACTTTTTTTTCCTCCAAGAAATTATTTTATTATTAGTTCAAATTAGAAACAAGCCTGCTTCACATGTCAATCCCTTCTCCCTCTCCCTCTCCCTCTCCCTCACCCCCTACCAGTCCCCCACTTCATCCCCCCTATGCTCCCCAGGGAGGGTAAGGTCCTCCATGGGGGTTCCCCAAAGTCTGTCATATCATCTTGGGCAAGGCCTAGGCCTTCCCCCATGTGTCCAGGCTGAGAGAACATCGCTCCATGTGGGATGGGCTCCCAAAGTCCCTTCTTACTCTTGGGGTAAATACTGATCCACTACCAGGGGCCCCGTAGAGTGCCGAGGCCTCTTCATCCAAGGACTGGATCAGTTCCTTGTTGGCCTCCCAGACACTGGTCTGGGGACTATGCACTCCCCCTTGTTCAGGTCAGTTGTTTCTGTGGGTTTCACCAGCCTGGTCCCAACTTCTTTGCTCTTCACTCCTCCTTCTCTGCAACTGGGTTCCAGAGTTCAGTTCAGTGTATATCTGTGGGTGTCTGCCTCTGCTTCCATCAGCCACTGGATGAGGGCTCTAGGATGGCATATAAGGCATTCATCAGTCTCATTATAGGGGAAGGGCATTTAGGGTAGCCTCTCCACCATTGCCTAGATTGTCAGTTGGTATCATCCTTGTAGATCTATGGAAATCTCCCTAGTGCCAGATCTCTCCTCGGACCTATAATGGCTCCCTCTGTTATGCTATCTCTCATCCTTCTCTCCTCTATTCGTCCCCCGACTTAACCTTCCTGCTCCTCCATTTCCTCCTCTCCCCTCCTCTTCTGCCCCTCTCATTCAACCAGCTCCTTTTCTCCTACCCTCATGCTCCTAATTAGCTCAGGAGATCCTGCCCCTTCCCCTTCTCTGGTGTCCATGCATTCTTCTCTTAGAGTCCATCTTGTTTCCTAGTTCCTTTGGTGATGAGGATTGCAGGCTGGTAATCCTTTTCACTATGTCTAGAATCTATATATAAGTGAGTACATACCATGTTTGTCTTTTTGTGACTGGGTTACCTCACTCAGGATCGTTTCTTCTAGTTCCATCCATTTCCCTGCGAATTTCAAGATTCCATTGTTTTTTTTTTTTTTTCCACTGAGTAGTACTCCATTGTGTAAATGTACCAAATTTTCTCTATCCATTCTTCAGTTGAGGGGTATCTAGGTTGCTTCTAGTTTCTGGCTATTACAAACAATGCTGCTATGAACATGGTTGAACACATGCCTTTGTTGGATGAATGTGCATTCTTTGGGTATATGCCCAAGAGAAGAATTGCTGGATCTTGTGGTAGACTGATTCCCATTTTCATCACCATACTGATTTCCAAAGTGGCTGTACAAGTTGGTACTCTCACCAGCAGTGGGGAAGTGTTCCCCTTTCTCCACATCCTCTCCAGCATAAACTGTCATTGGTGTTTTTGAGTTTGGCCATTCTGACAGGAGTAAGATAGTATCTCAGAGTTGTTTTGATTTGCATTTCACTGATGGCTAAGGATGTTGAACACTTTCTTATGTGTCTTTCAGCCATTTTAGATTCCTCTATTGAGAATTGTCTATTTAGTTCTGTACTCCACTTTTTAATTGGATTGTTTGGTGTTTTGGAGACTTGCTTCTTGAGTTCTTTGTATATTTTGGAGATCATCCCTCTTTCAGATGTGGGCAGTCTGTGGGCTGCCGTTTTGTCTTGCTGACTGTGTCCTTTGCCTTACAGAAGCTTCTCAGTTTCAGGAGGTTCCATTTATCAATTTTTGACCTCAGTGTCTGTGCTACTGGTGTAATGTTCAGGAAGCGGTCTCCTGTACCAATTAATTCAAGGGTATTTCCCACTTTGTCTTCTAATGTCTTCTAATGTGGTTCAGTGTAGCTGGATTTATGTTGAGGTCTTTGATCCATTTGGACTTAAGTTTTGTGCATGGTGATAGATATGGATCTATCTGCTGTCTTCTACATGCCAGCATCCAGTTACATCAGCACCATTTGTTGAAGATGTTTTCTTTTTTCCATTGTATAAATTTCTCTGATCATGGCTGCTCATCTTAACTTCCATTATTTCAATCTTTGCCCTTTGTTGAACATCACTAGCTTCTTTTCCATTTCAGATCACTGAAAGATCACAATGTCTAAGCCTTCTTCTGAGTAGTAAATACTGTTATTGTTGAAAATTGTTAATCAGGAGCTGGAGAAATGGCTCAGTGGTTGAGAGCACTGACTAGTCTTCCAGAGGACCTGAACTGGATTCTTAGCACCCATATGGCAGCTCACAATTGTCAATAACTCTAGTGCAAGGGGATCTGTTGTTCTTTCTGGCCTTCTGGGGCACTGCATTTACATAGTGCTCATACATACACACAAGCAAAACACCCATACACATAAAATAAAAATTGTTAATAATTTTTAATAATTGTTTTAAGTAACTAATAAATATGATAGAATATGAGGCCAAAGTTCTGGCTCAGGGTTCAGAGCACTGTTCTAGAGGACTCAGGTTCCTAGCACCCACATAGCATCTCACAACTGTCTATAACTCCAGTTCTAGAGAATGATGCCCTTTGTGGCCTCTGCAGGGCTCTAGGCACTCACATGGTGTACATACATACATGGAGACAAAACAGCCACACCCACAAAATAATAAAAAAGTATTTAAAACTTAAACGAATAAAAGTAATAGAAAGGATTATATAGTGTAAAAGTTCTATCTTATTTCCAGCTCCCAGGCCTCCCACTCCTTCCCCTGTTTATGAGTCTCCAGAGTAAGGTGAACCTTTATACATGCATGCTTGTCTATGTATTGCATATTCTCCTTAGTCTTGCTGTGGTTACTGCTGTATATTTATGTGTTTTCCTTCCTGATATACATAAAGCTACTGCTTTACCTAGTGGTTTTTTTTCTACTAGTACAGCATTACTGATTTTTAAAATAGCTACGTGGGTATTTCTTTTGTGAATTTATTATAATTTGCTTACTTTGTCTCCTATGGATGGATCTTTTGAGTTGTTTCTAATTCTATAATGCACGTTCTACCAATGGGCCTAAATATTTGAAGACCTCTTATAACCACAGGCTTCAATCTCTGTTTCTCACAAGCTCTTATTCAGAATAGGCCTACTACTACTTCATAAACCAGAGGAAATTCCCCTAGTCAAGAGCTTTGCTGCATCTCTGAATACTGTGAGACCGCCCTTGTTCCCAACAGACCCCTCCTGCCCTTTGGCGAACTGAGTTGTCCTTACTGATATGAGAGACCAAACCTAATCTTTTCTAGCCTTTAACCTTGACTAGAACCTAGCTATTCTCTCAAATCCTCTTTAGTGAAAACCATGCCTTCTTGTTTGTTCCATTGTTTCTAGACCATGTTTCTAAAGCTTGGTTTTCTTTGGCTGCTTCTGCCACTTCCAAACCCCATTCTTACCTTACTAATTGCAATTTTCTCACAACCCTTTGTTTAATACCTACATCATAGTTTGTGTTTCACCCTCAATTACTACCATAATAATTACCACAGTACACACATTGAATACTATGTCTCAGGCATTGTTAGGTGTTTTACATCTATTACTCAGAGATCACTTCACAAAAATTCTTTAATTTATTTAGGCATCATTGAATAGAATAAGTAACTGAATGCTTAATTGACTTGGTGGGTGTTTATATGAATATGGGGTCCAAAGGTGGATATTGGATGTCTTTATCTTTTTCCACCTTATATTTATTATTTATTTACTTTTGAGACAGGGTCTAGCTGGTCTAGAATTTGCTATGTAGACCAGGCTGGTCTTGAGCTCATATAGAGATCCACCTACCTCTGCCTCCCAAGTGCTGGCATTAAGGACATGTGCCACCATGCACTACTCCATTTTATTTAAAAAATTATTGCGTGTGTTTGTCTGAGTGTGTGTGTGTGTGTGTGTGTGTGTGTGTGTGTGTGTGTGTGTGTATGCATGCGTGTACAAGTGTGCATGGATGGTGTTTGCGTACATGTATCGATAAGAGAACATGTGGGAGTCAATTCTTTCCTTCCATCATGTGTGTTTGGAGACTAAACTCAGGTCTGGTGGCAAGCACTTTTACCAGCTGATCTATCATACTGGCTCCTCCCTATCTTAGTTTTTGAGACATTGTTGCTCACTGAATCTAGAGTTCCATTGCTTTTGCCAGACTGGCTGTCCAGTGAAACCCAAAGATCCAATTATCTCTGCCTCACAGCACTGAAGTTATAGGTGTACACATCCACACTCTGCTTTTATGTGGGTGTCGGGGATCCTAACTCTTGTCTTCATGCTTGTGCTATAGTACTTTGTCTACTGAGCCATGTCTCAAGCCCAGGAACTCAGTGTTTTGTAAGGTAGCACCAGGGTCCCCGAGCTAGTAAATGTAGACCTGAAATTTTAGTCCAGATCTGCTTTAACTTTTGAAGCCTGTCTGTCTTTTAAATATAATTTCCCAAAGTGTGTTCCTATGATTGCAATCTAGCTGTCAGGTGACAGAGTTCTGTGGTCAAAGAAATTCGAGGAACCCTGAGCTCATTAGAATGTAACACCAGCAGATTGCTCTCAGGAGGCAGTGTTAAACCCAGACTTTCCAGAATTTGGATACACTTAGTCCTATGACTTTAGACAGAGGATCTCATAATGTGCAGCAGTTTTGCTCACAAACTTGGCAGTGAAACCTTGTTTTTCAGAAGCATTGAATTGGATTTATTTTTCAAGGTGAAATTCACCTGTCAAGATTATCAGTGAGCTCCCAGCTACTACACACAATGGCAAATGCTTTCCTGGCTATTTTACTGGACCTGCCTGCTGTATTTGATACTCTGAGCACACTCTCCTCTTTGACTTCTTAGAGCTATCACTAGCTTTCTTCTCTGACCTCATTGCAGTCTACCTTGTCTAGCTTCTCTTTTCACATCTTAAATACTAGTCTTTCTGAGACTCTTTACTCATTTTTTTCATATAACAGTACACATTCTTCATATGAAACCTGATTCATTATGCTAGCAACCACATATATGTTCTTCCTTTCATGTATCTGTAGCCCAGCTCTCTCTCCTGAACTCCAGGTCATATTTCCAGCTACTTCTTAGACAGTCACTTGTCATATCAGCACCCTAGATGCAGCATCTCATAAAGGAAGATGTCAGTTCTTACTCAACAACCTATTTCACATATTTTTTATTTACATGCTCCCCAAATCAATTCTGAACCCATAAGATGAAGCTGGGTTTTTGATAAGTAACAGAAAGCAAAGCTATTCTTCCTATGACCAGAAGAATTAGAACAAGAATTCCACTTACTTCTAAAACAAGAGAAGGACACAGCAGCCTTGTAAATCAGAGAGGGTCTGTATAAGCTTTATGCAGAATGTCCAGTGATTTTTATCTGAGGTATGATTATTGCTAATTGAAAAATTTCCCCGTTAGGAACTGTATAAATGCCTTTGATGCAGTTAATGAAAAAATATGGAAAAAGAAGAATTGTTTTCCTAAACTCTGGGCAGTTGAATTATGAAGAATAGTTTTTCCTAACTAGAAACATCACTAAAAAGAGATGATAATCATATTTTCTAGTCACTTTGGCCAAACAATTTAAACACACACACACACACACACACACACACACACACACACACACACACACACACACGATCTTCATTCCAGCAAAGAGTTGAGATAATGGAAGTGAAGATGGGCAGCCATGATCAGAGAAAATCCTGGAGTATCAGATTATAAAAAGTGTTTCCCCAGCCAGACTTTGATGGCATACACCTTTAGTCCTAGTACTGGGAAGGCAGTAGAAGGTAGATCTCTGAGTTCAAACCAACCTGGTATACAAAGCAAGTTCCAGGACATCCAGGGCTGTAACAGAGAAACCCTGTCTTGAAAAACAAAGTGTTTCCCCAGTTTCAGGAGATCTGGTGCCCTCTTCTGGCCTGTGTGGGCATTGTATGCATGCGGTGCACATACATACATTTAGGAAACCACCCATGCAAGTAAAATAAAAATGTCTTAAAGAACAGAAGTAGGATCCAGGCAGTGATGGTGCACGCCTTTAATCCCAGCACTTGGAAGGCAGAGGCAGGCAGATCTGCAGAGAAACCCTGTCTCGACAAAAACAAAAGGGGGTGGGGAGAACAAGTAGGGGCTAGGGTGTAGCTCAGCATTAGAGCACTTGCCTGCCAAGACCCTGAGTTCAATTCCCAGCACCACATACAGGTGCTAAATAAAGATATTCCTATAAAAAAGCAGGAAAAAAGACATAATTTCTGAACTAGTTTTCATTAAACAAACAAAATAAGGAATAGAAGTAATCTGTGGTGTTTGATATGTGTTGTAGAATAGTGATTATCTCTGGGGGAGAGAATTGGCAGTAATTAGATGTGCGTACAAGAAACTTTAGAGTTTTGTGGGTACTATTCCTTAATCTAGATTCTGTTATGCCAAGGCAAACATGCACTTTTGGCTTGTATATTTTTGTACACATATTACAGTTCAATAAAAAGTCTTTTTTAAAAAGCTAAGTGTGCTAAGTGGTGGTGGTGTATGCCCTTAATCCCAGCATTCAGATCTCTGAGTTTGAGGCCAGCCTGGTCTACAAAGGGAGTTCCAGGACAGCCAGGACTGTTACACAGAGAAACCTGTCTTGGGAAAAAATCAAACCAAACCAAACAAAAACAGAAAAAGCTAAGTGGAAACTAGCATAGAGATTCAAAATAGAGACTGTCTATCTTTATATTCTGATGGCAGACATCAAACTAACAGATATCAGTAGATGGGTGAGTAAAATTTTTCCTCAAAAAATTTCATTACATTTTAGTCTCAACTTTATAGCCTGGCACTCATGCCCACCATGACTTGATTCAGCACCCCTTTCTAGGCATATGGACAGAATAGCTCAGGCCTTGGGATCCCCCAGACCCATAGTTTAAAGTACAGCTTTATCACTTTCTGCTTATATAACTTTTGACTTAGGCAAATCACTTAGCCTTTTAGAAACTTAGTTTTCTTCACCTATGAATGAATACCATACCTGCTGACTAATTGCATATGGAATAAAACCTAGCATATTATTAACACCAAATAAATGTTAGTTTGATTTTATTTTTAACCTTTTTCTGCTATCAATCCATTTTTCTGCCTTGAATGCCCATTCTTTCAAATTTCTGTAATCAAATAAAGTCCACACTTAAAAATTACTCTCACATAACACCTGCTTCACGAAGCCTTTCTGATTTCCATTCCACCTAGCAATTCTAAGAAATATTTTCCCTTAAATTCTTTTTCTCTTTCTTTCCTTTTTTCTTTCCTTTCTCCTTTTCTTTCCTTCTTCTTTTCTTTCTTTTCTTTTTGGGTGGGGGGTTTGAGACAGGGTTTCTCTGTGTAGCTTTGGAGCCTATCCTGCTACTCCCTCTGGAGACAAGGCTGGCCTTGAACTCACAGAGATCCTCCTGCCTCTGCCTCCCGAGTGCTGGGATTAAAGGTGTGCGCCACCAATGCCTGGTTCCTTCTCCTTTTCTCCTTCCTTCCTTCCTTCCTTCCTTCCTTCCTTCCTTCCTTCCTTCTTTTCCTTTCTTCCTCCTTCCTTCCTTCATTCTTTTCCCCTCCCTCCCTCCCTTTCTGAGATAGGGTTTCTCTGGGTAGCCTTTGCTATCCTGGATCTCTCTCTGTAGACCAGGCTGTCCTAAAACTCACAGGGATCCCCCTGCTTCTGCCTCCAAGTACTGGAATTAAAGGCATGGATCTATCACCTAGCTAAATTCATTTACATCTTAACTGCCTCTTATGATACCTTTTAGTCTCTCACTGTAGTTTAGGAGTTGTTGAAGGCTTCCTTCCCATTGAGACCCAAAGAGCATTGACATTCTTTATAAGGAAGCTGCTGTGAGAGGCAAAGCCCACTCAGTTCAGTAAACTGATGCATGAAAAGGCAGGCTGAAAAAACTACTTTGGGCCTCTGACATTCTTTTTGTACTAAGAAAAGTTCAGATGTCTAGTCAAGCATGTGGACTGAGGGTGTCAAGTTGTAGACTGTTTGACCCATCTTTTGAGTTGGTTTTCTATTAAAAAGGCCTGTTTCAAAAATAACTATTTTATGTACTTGCATTTTACAAAGTGATGCTCTATGGGTTACATGTTAGTGAGTGTGATGGCCACTATAATGAAACAGAGTAACACATAGAGCATAGCCTCACATACTATAAGCATTTGATAAACATATCTGCTATTAACATGGTCCCTTTTGTAACAAGAGAAGCTAAAATGCACATATTCAACAAAAATCTCTAGTAACATACAATTTTATTTACTGTATTCCTCATTTTATACATTATATCTCTAGACCTGTTCATCTTATATTTATGCTATTGTATCTTATTTTTGTAACTTTTTATTACATTTTAAAAGTTTATTTAGTATTTGTGGGCACTCATGTGCCTATATGTATTCATGCAGGTCAGAGAACAACTTGCATAGGTTCTGTCTTATTATGTAGATTTTGAAGATCAAATTCAGATCATTAGTCTTGGCAGCAAGTGTCCTTACCCACAGAGTGGTTTCATCAGCCATATCTGTTATTTTATATCCTTTGACCTACATTTCTTCATTTTCTCTGCACTACCACTATTTCCCCATCTCTACTTTTGTATGTTGCTGTGTTTCTTTTAGCTGTCTCTTCTGTTGCCTTTGTGTTCAAGTATATTTTAAATTCTTTTTGATATTTAATATGATTATATCATTTCCCCTTTCTTCCTCCAGACCCTCCTGTATTCCCACCTTGCTCTCTTTCAAATTTATGGTCTCTTTTTCATTAATTATTATACATGCATGTGAAAATGTGTACGTGTATTCCTAAATACTTAAACATACCTGCTCAGTCTATGTACTGTTACTTGTATGTATATGTTTTCAGGACTGACCATTTGGTGTTGGATAGCCGATTGGTGTTCCTTTTCCTGAGAAACACTGTTTCTCCTGCTGTCAGTATTCCTTAGTGTCCTGTAGTTCTTTGGGTAGGGTTGAAGCTTCCTGGACTTTCCGATAGGCCCCTTAAAGGTAGCATGTTTATTGTTGTTGTCCTTGTTCGGCTCCTGTTTAGGCAGTCATGTTGGTGAAAGTTTATGGGTATAGCTTCTGACATTATTGTAGACATGGTCTCACAGAAAATTCCTGGTTCCTCTGTCTTTTACAAACTTTCTGCCCCCTCTGCTGTGCTTCCCTAATCTTTGGGTGTGTGAGTTGTACTCTAGCTGTATTTGTTGGAACTGTGCTCTACAACTCTGTATTTTTATTTGTTGTGGTTTTCTTTTTTTTAAATTTATTTATTAGTTCTAGTTAGGGAACAAGCTTGTTTCACATGTAAGTCCCTTCTCCCTCTCCCTCCCCTCACCCCATCCCTCCTCCCCCACCCCAGCCTACCCCCCACCCCATCACCCACCACTCCCCAGGCAGGGTAGGGCCCTCAACGGGGGCTCTGCAAAGTTCACCAAATCTTCCTGTGCTGGTCCTGGGCCCTTCCCCATGTGTCCAGGGCCAGAGTGTAACCCTTCATGTGGGATGGGCTTTCAAAGTCCCTTCTTGCACCAGGGAAAAATACTAATCCACCACCAGAGGCTCCCTGGAGTGCAGAGGCCTCCTTATTGACATCCATGTTCAGGGGTCTGGATCAGTCTTGTACTGGCCTCCCAGACAGCATCTGGGGTCGATGTGCTCTCCCTTGTTCAGGCCAACTGTTCCTGTGGGTTTCTCCAACCTGGTTGTTGTGGTTTTTCTTTAATGCTCTCTGTTCCCAAGGAAAAGTGTGTTCAAGTCTTAAATTTTGTTTATCCTATCATGTGTTTGTGTGTGTGCTTATGCATGTACATGCACACACTACATTTTTCTTCATCTATTAATAGACACAGGTCAAGGTAAGAAGTCACTCAGGACTATAAGTAATTTTTGCAAAAGTAATACTTATAGAGAAAATAGTCTAGGGTTACAAACTAGAGAATAAGCCTTTTAGGCAGTTAGAAAAGTCTTACAGAGGAACTCCTAGAGAATACTAAGTTACCAGTTATTTCTTAAATATCAGAAAACTTAAAAACAAATAAGAAGAGCTTAAAAAGATGAAATCAAGGATTAACCTTCATCCTGTTTATACATTTGTCATAAAGGAGATCCATAGCCCCTTACATGTGGCACTAATTATCAATTTTTAAAAAACGGATACATCTTCTGGGGCAGTGGTGACACGTCTTTAATCTCAGTATTGGGGTGTAGAGGCAGACGGATCTCTGTGAGTTCTAGGCCAGCCTGATCTACAGAGAAAATTCCAGGAAAGCCAGGGCTATACAGAGAAACCCTGTCTCAGGAAAACCAAACCCAACCAAACAGGATGCATCCCAAAGTCCAGCTATAGTATATACAATAAGATAACTGTTGCTACTACTATTATTGCTGCTGCTGCTACTCTTCCTCCTCCTACTTTTTAAAGTGCTGGGGATTAAACCTAGGAACTCTCACATGCTAAGCAAATGCTTGCCATTGAGCTATATCCCCAGCCTTTTCTGTCTCTCTTCCCTTTTCCTTCCCCTCCCCCTTATCATCATTATTCCCTCTACTCCATCCTCTTTCTGCTTCTCATTCCTTTCTTCCTTTTCAAACAGGTTCTCATTCTGAAGCCCAAACTGTCTGGGAACTCACTGAGTAGCCTAGGCCAACTTCAATCTTGCAACAACCCTCCTGCCTCAGCCTCCCATGTGTTGGGATCATAGTTGTGTGAGCCACCATGGTTAAGAGCACGTGTTGCTCTTGCAGAGAACCCAGGTTTGGTTCCCAGTACCCACATGGTGACTTGGAACCCATCCATAACTCCAGTCCTAGGAGATCAAACACCCTCTTCTGGGCTCTGTGGGCTCCAGGCAAGCATGTGGAACATATATGTACATGCAGGCAGAACACACATACATTCTTTTTTAGTCTGGAAAAAAACCCCACTTTTTGAAGTCAAAGGAAAAAGTCATGTTGTGCTTAGTTTCTTCAGCTTCTGCATCCTGTGGCTATATGTCATCTTCAAGTATGATAAGGAAATGTATTTATTCAGTACACACCTAAGGACACTCAGACATAAATAGATAAAGATGATAAGTTGGGAAGGATGTTCCAGATGAGAACCAACACCGTGAAGCAGTTCTTGACAGGTAAAATAAAAACTTTGTGTTGATTTCCCCCAAAGGCACTCTGGTGTCTGTGCTATGCTTTCCTTCACGTTTCTTATTTTTGACAGTTCCATCTTTGTTTCCTTCACACTATTTGCTTGTCTTCTGCTTGTCTCTTAAAACTCAGTGATTCCCAGACTCTGTTTCTCCATCTTCTCTGGATAATCTAATTTACATACTGACCTTTGACTAATGAATCCCCGTTGCCATCTCACTTCAGCTGTATTTCATGACATCCATACTCACATCTCCAATTGCCTGTGGATATCATCGCCTATATGTTCAGAGGCACCTAATATATATTCAGTCTGTACTCATCTCTTCTTTCTCCATCACCTCCTCTTCTGTAATTGTTTTCTCAGTAAATGACACTACCAGTCACCCAAGCACATTATCCCCCTTTTCCCTATATACAATAAGATATGTATATAGTTAATTACCTTGTTAGAACATTTCATTTAATAAACTGCCTAAGACCAAAGGTCCTGATACCTTTCACCATGCCTTGTTTAATACCTAGGTACTTGATTGGTTTCCATCTATTATTATATTTTGTTCTCATTTCTGTAACTGTGATAAAAAAAAAGAACCCCAGCAAAAAGCATCTTAGGGGAGAAAAGGTTTATTTTACCTTGTAGTTCCAGTTTACAGCCTGTTATTGAAGGGAAATTACATTTGCAGCAGCTTGAAACAGTTGGTCACACAGCCACAGTCAAGACCAAAGAGAAATGAGTACAGCCATGCTAACTTGCTTGTTGTCAGTTGGATTGCTCCACTCTTTACACAGGTCCATACCTCCTGCATTGGTGATGGTGCTGCCAAAGTGGTCTGGGTCTTCTCACATCAATCAACTTAATTAAACAATACCCAACAGCCATGTTCACAGGTCACCTCAATGTAGTTAATTTCTTATTGAGACTCTCTTCCTATGTGACTCTAGATTGTGTCAAAGTACAAAGCTAACTGTCCCTCCCTCCCTCCCTCCCTCCCTCCCTCCCTCCCTCCCCTCCCTCCCTCCCTCCCTCCCCCCCCCCGTGTGTGTGTGTTGTATCAATTGTTCTGAAAGATCCTGTTTAGTTTACTAAGTCTGCCATAGAGGCAAGCCCTTTACCACCTGAACCTATATTTCCCATTTTTATAAGAATACTGTCAGATTAGAGCCTACCTTGATGACCTCATTGATAGCCTTGATGGCCATTTTAAAGACCATATCTGCAAATAAGATCACATTATGAGGTAGTAGGAGTTAGGATTTCAAAGTATAAATTGGGAGGAGGTGTCACAATTTGTTGTAGCTCAGCCTTTTGGAACCAATTACCATGAAGTATGTAATACACAACAAAAGTGTCTGTCAGTTCTGACAGGTGAGAAGATCAAGATCAAAGCACTGGAAGGTTCAGTGTATACCCCCCCACACACACACAAATATACAAACATGCACACATACACACAGAGAGTGTGTTCAGGAACTATATTCTTTTTAGTCTTGTGCTTGAATGAAATGGCCTCCATAGGTTCATAGGGAGTGTCACTATTATGAGTTATGGCCTTGTTGGAGGAAGTATGTCACTGGGGATGGGTTTTGGGGTTTCAGAAACCCATGTCAGGCTCAGCTGTACTCGATTCCTGGTGCGTGATCCTACTTCTCCAGCCCCATATCTGCCTATGTGCCTCCATGCTTCCCACCATAACAATAATGAACTAAACCTCTAAACTGTAAGCCAACCCCAAACAAATGTTTTCTGTGGGAGAATCCCCACTGAGCTACGACTTGTCTGACCTCCAGAGTGCTAGTGCCTTAATCCATCTTGTTTAACAATTACCTTTTGTTTCTCTTGTAGCCCTCTGTATGAATCTTGCCTAAGACTTTCCCAAGGATACAAAGCCAATGCAAAACTTGGTTGGGGGGCAACCTGGAAAACTGGGGTACCTCCTTAATGGAGAATTTGTGCTTGGCAATGACCCTTTGGAAGCTTTGTCAGGATGTTTTGAGGATATGGAAGTCAGCTTGCCAACGTATAAATTGGAGAACAGTAGAAGAAGCCCTGGGTGAAGGGAAAGGGTTGAGTCCTGAGAGATGATGAATCCACCCTGCAGCTGGAATATGCTAACTTCATTCTTAAGGTGCCTGAATCTTTTTTCCTCAGACCCTGTGAACCTACATCCACACTGCAACAGTTTTCCTTTATAAGAGTTGCTGTGGTCATGGTGTCTCTTCACAGCAACAACCCCCACCCCCAACTAAGACAAGTCTGGATGCTGTGACTTTTGATCAGAGTTGTGTGAGACCATAAGCATGTATACTACTCTAAGAGTTTTTAAACAAAGATAAAGGACTCTTCAAAACCCTTTTGATCATTTGGTTCTAGAATGGACATAGCCCACGACTTTTGACAATACAAGCTGAAAACCTAACTGTTTAGATGGGCAGTCCTGAGCATTTTGTTTATTGTCACTTTATGCTCAAGGTTCTAATCAGGCATGGTGCTTGACCTGGTTGTAGAGCCGAGGCTTGTCAGCAGTTTATGACTCCTGAGGCCTGCCTTGCAGCTTGTCAGGTCGCATTTGGGCTTTGTGGTAGCTCTGTCTTAGCACAGCAGTAAACTCAGCACGTCTCCACCAGGTTCATAATTCCCTTAGGGTGTGTGTTTCTGGGGGGAAGAAAGAGGACATTGCCCATCATTCTCTGCTTGTATATAATTGCTGAATAGTTTGGGGAGAGCATAATTGTATAAGGAAAAAAAAAAAGACCTTTCTCAGCCATCAGAACAAACCATTTTCCCCACGCACAAAAGAAATCCCAGCTGTGTGGCCACATGTCAGCCTCTTCATGATGCTTCTGGGTTTTCTTAGTGATAGAGAAGGAAAATAGTCACAAGCTAACTCCTATATAAAATAGAACTGAGTTTCCCCATCCTTTGTATCCATATTTATGACTGCCATCATGGAAGACAAGATCGGCACCTGCTGGTCCTGACCCAGCCAGTCTCTGGCAGTGACGCCTGAAAAAGGAGGCCAGGTTTGGAGTGGGCATGCTCTTTGCTTCCAAACTAGTTATATCTGATCTCAAGGAGATTTAGACTGTTTATTTGAGGGAAAGAATTATGACTGTTGAGGCCCTCTTCAATGACCCTGTGGTAGTATATAACTGCTTTAGTTGAGGATTTTGTGCACCAAATGATTTCCTGACTAACCCATCCATTCAGCTCCCTATTAGAGCTCCTGCCACTCTGGACCTTCCTACAACTCTGCGTGAGTGTTAGTGTCTCATTTTGAATTTCTATCTTGACTCATCTGTCTCTAGGCGAAAATCCCTGCAAAGATTTAAATTGGGAACCAGACCTTGAGAATGTCTGTTGAAAGCATTTCACAGTTTCTGGATAAATGTCTTTCCCTTCTTAACCCAGTCTGTTTTCCCAGCTCTGCCCAGCAAACTCTGGAGAAGGCTAGCTTTGAGGACATTTCCCAGCTGAGGTGGACACTTTGCTATTTCTTACCCACCTCTGCCAAAAGGACCTCGTCTTTTTAGCCTGCCTAAAATTGTCAAGGGCAAGATCCACTGTTACAAAGGGGGCTGTGTCATTGCTTGTACAGCCAAGGAAACAAAAATGGCCCACTACCCATCCCAGAGGAGAGCTGATTATTTTGTGGTCATATGATGTCTGAAGTCTGAAACTGAACCCTGTAGGATTGTGGCTGAGGAACCTGCCCTTCATTACCAGAGCATATGCTGATTGCTCTTTACCACATTTTATTCTCTGTATTAGTTATTTATTTCATTGCTATGATAAGATACTTGACCAAAAACTCAGTTTCAGGAAGGATTGATTTATTGTGGCTCATAGTTTGAGGATGCAATCTATCATAATGAGAAAGGCATGGTGGCCGGAGCATGAGACAGCTGCTCACACTGAGTGTATAGCTAGTATGTAGGTAGAGATGAACACTGGCTCTCTGTTTACTTTTCCCTTTCATTCAGTCTGGGACCCCAGTCCAGGAGTCGTGCCACCTGGATTCTGGGCATGTCTTTCTACCTACTATGCCTTTCCAGACACACCCATAGGTGATGTCATCCAGATAATTCTAAGTCCTGTCAAGGTGACAGGACTAACCATCACACCCTCCTTGCTCTTGCTTAATCATGGGGCACTAGTAAGCACAAGAATACTTTGTGGTCAAAGATGTGAACACTCAGGTGAAATTTGAAGGCTCTAATGGGAGATAGCTAATTTTGTTGTGCTTCCTGATGTCTTAAACATATCTTCCATCCTCTGAGCCATTGTTTTTCTAGAAAACCAAAGCTGCTTAGGAGATGGGTTGTGCACATTTGGGCAGATGGACAAGACAGGGTCTGTTAACCTTTGTACTACTACTTGAGGCCTGGCCAAGCCCTAAAACCCCACTAGTGGATAGGGCATGAAGGAATAGGTTGCTTAGGCAATGCCCTGGCTCTGGGGATCTTCCCCGTTCTTGATAGTGTGAGCTTTTCCTTAATTTATAATGCCTGGTCCCAGACCTCATAAAGGACAGTTACAGCTCTTGGCTCTTCATGCTTGGCTGCAGAAGGAATTCTGATTTCATCAGTCATTCCCCTATTTGTGTTAAACCTGTACCTCTCCTGGCTCAAGCCTGGGAAACTCCACAGTAAATTGGCTGTGACTTCCACTGAAATTTGACAGTTTTCAAGTTATTTTCTTCCTCTGTATTTAGATGTGGTTATAGTTGTGCTGTCAGCCCTTATCTCTTCTGTCATCTAGCCAGCTCCCAACTGGGTTAGGAGGTATTTGTTCTGCTGTTAGTGTTGGATGCATAATGAGGTGGATGGTTAAGAAATGGGTTATTTAGCATCTTTCAGAATTTTTCTGCCTTGGCTGAGGGGGAATCAGTGTTATTGGAAGAAGGCAGTTAGGAGGCAAATGTTGGCTCTGAAACCAACCCTTTCTCCTTGGGATCTTGAATAAGATATGGAGATTATGATTGATTTAAAATGTGGTTTCGAGCCAGACATGATGGCTTAAGAACATGTAATCCTAGTATCGGGAGGCAGAAGCAGGAGGATCACTGTGAGTTCAAAGCTAGCCTAGGCTACAAAATGAGACTCTGCCTCAAACAAGCCATACTTAAAGATCAAAGCTTTGTTTTATCTGTCATATAGGACTTCCTGCCCTACTGTGACAGATCTCAGGATAGCCCCCATTGACATACTACCTGATTTCTGAGTTAGATGGGCAAGATCCTTCTGTGGATTGTTAAAGGAATGTTTGAGATAATGCTGAATCAATCAGGTTTGCCTCCCCACTTTTGACCTGAGGCATGAGGAAGAGGAAGGCCTTTGCTAATTGTGCCAAGTTCAGGGAAGGCAGAAGAGAAGCAGCATATCTGATTGTTACTGCCAGTTCAGGGCTGCAGAGTGGAAAAAGGGAACATGTTTCATGTCCTGCCTCTTTATGTTCCAAAGCTTCAATGGTACCCTCTGTTATACTCGGACATTATATTATACGGTGAAGAGTTTGCATGTTCTTTGAAGATGAAGACACTTGATTTTGTAGTGTATCCTACCTAGACTTGTGGAATTGTTGGGATTAGGACAATATAAGAACCACTAGACTAGAAAATCTCCATAGATAGAGCTGCCATTGGTTAGGCAAACTGGGATGTTGGGGATCATGAAAATAGGACTCTGAATCTTAGACAACTTTTGATTGATGTTGTATTAATTTGGGTTACCAAGTTCTGAATTCTGGATTCCAAAAGCAGCCTTTGGTCTTGACTGCTACAGTTGAGAGTCCCTTTTGGTTTACTCAGTTTCCCCTCCTCCCTAGTTGCTGTATTGGCATAGCCTAAGGGAATTCTTTTGCAGCAACTGTTCAAAGAAACTGTTTGAGGATGTGAACTGTGAGAAAATGGCACCATTTGATGTGATCTGCACTTGGTCACTGTGCCTGTCCTTCAGCTTCTCTAAAGGCTGATGATAGACCTCGTATATGGTGAACCCACCTAGAGCTTATTTTAATAGAAGAGAAACCTGTCTTTGTATTGTGTACTAGCTGAATTCTGGCTCCCTCCTGAGATTTGGAGCGTCTCAAAGTATAGGGCTATGTGTTACATCTCTCCTAAATTCTATAGCTTAAATGTGAGAAGGGTGTACCGATAGGAGAGAAGGAGGATAGGGAGGAAAGAAGGAAGAAAATGGGGGAGGGGAGAGAGAGTAAGATCTATATTTAGCAAGAGGGAGAGACACTCACCAAGGGTGTGTGAGTGAGCTTGCTGGCAGGATTGTGTGTGCGTGAGTGTGCTGGGAAGGGGGTGTGTGCCAGCAACGTGTGAGGAGGGCTGGTGCCCTATGGGAGGGTGCAGGCAGGCAGGAAGCAGCTGGAGAGGAGGAGGAGCAGAACCGGGAGCCGGAGCTGCCCTGCTTTCCTCTCAGTCTCAAAGCCCGGAAAAGATTGAGTTATATTCCACATCCAGTTGAAGTTTGGCTGCTGTTGCCTTCAGCAGCCTGGTCTTCAGAATCCCCCCTCAGCAGAGAGGTGTGGACCAGATTGGATTCCTAGATTTGCAGCCACCAGACTCCAGCCCCGCCTTTACTGAGGGGATTTCTCTGCTAGGCATTGTTCCTATCATCAACTTTGCACGGAGGAACCAGCCAGCTGGGTGCAACTGAGAATAATAGCTCCTTGGCTCTGTTTATCTGTTGGGCAGGCGGCTGTGCTGTGGCTCAGAAAGTTCATCCTGTGGCTTCTCTATCAGTCTAAGGAGTACTTCTGAATGGATTACCTCTTAAAGGCAGCACTTGCATTCTAAAACTTGAGAATTTGTGGCTTTAATGTTTTTCCCCCCTTTTAATTTTCTTAACCTTATTTTGGTTGCAGCAACAAGGTAAGTGATATTGAATATATGATTGACTCTGAACGACAAGCAGGGACAAAAGCAAAGCATTTGTGGGTGGAATATGGAGCAGCTACATTAATTATATAACTGCTTGAGCCAAGTTGCTGGTGGGGGTCATTATGAGTGAGAAATAGCATATTCAGCACTAGGGTAGACTCTTCACATATACATGTTTGTGTTTTGGTAGTCTGGCCATCCATTCTTCCTGGATATTCTGTTGTATATCTACAACTACTTATCCATCCCATTGGCTGTGTGCATAATTTCTGTCTTGACATGTCTATATGTGTTTATAACTTACCTGGTCTTCTGTATATACATTGCATATAGACAACCTTTTTATTCATCTTATATGAATGCATATAAGCTATCTCTACCTCTGTGTACATTCATATATAGAGATCATCTGTCCCTCCATGCATTTATACATGTACTTAAGTAACCTTCCTATCCTTAGGTATGTATATTCAGAAACCTTTCCATCTTTCTTCTGTACATGTGTGGAGAGGGGCTATACTGTCTGGTCTGATGTGTACATATCTCTCATGTGTACATATACCATGTAAACAGGAATATCCATCCTGAGCTCTCCCAGCTTTGAGTGTGTGTACACATGCATATAATTTGTCTATTTATGTGTACAGTAAGAGATTCAACTTGGTAAGTTGAAAACTTAATTAATACTAGCTTTCTCAGTGACCTTAGTCAAGTTTAATTTACCCTCTCAAAACTCTATTTTTTGTCTTCTATGAAATCAAAATAATGATTCTTCTTGCCTCATAGGGTTGTAATAATAAGTGAGAATCATGTAGACTGAAAATTCTAAATAAACAAGTCTTGCCATCATTATTTACCCCTCTAGTAGACCTTGCACCTAGCTGCATTGAGATCACACTCTTGCTCATACAAGGTCTTGAGACCTTCCATGTGAATGAGTAGCTTCTGTTGAAGTAACCATGTTTGTCCTGTAGTTTTGCCCAGAACATTGGAAAGAAGCTACACAGAGCTATGGGATATTGATAAATGGTTGGATTGAGAGGGGGAAAAGGGTTTCATTTTTTGCAGTTAGGACTTCATATTTGGTTCTTTGTAGCCTTAAGGAGTGAGCCTGTCCATAAACAGAAATGAGCTACTTCCAACTAGGATCAAAGTAAACAGAAAAAAAGATAAGTAAAAGTGACAGAGTTCACTGCACTGTGATGACGATCTTCTCTGCACTGGGCACCTACTCTTGGGTTTTGAAGACTATCTAAAGTACCCCAGATTTCTAGATCCATGTTGTCTAATATGGTAGCCACTGGCCACATGTGACTGTTTAGTCATCTTTGATTTTTTTTTTTTTGAAACAGAGTCTCATGTAGCTCAGACTGTCCTTGAACTGTGTAGCTAAAGATGACCTTGAAATCTTGCTCCCCTATCTCTGCCTCCTGAGTGGTGGTAGTGGACCAGTTAGTTGGCTCTCTGGGTCAAGGCACTTATATTTAAGTCTAATGACCTGAGTCAGGTCCCCAGGTCCCACAAATTGAAAACCAAATCCCACATGTACCATGGTGCATGTACACCTCTGCATGTACACACACACACACACCACCACACACACACACACACACACACACACACACACACTCCCCCCTGCCCTCTCTCTTTCTGATTACAGGCATGTGCTGCCATGCCCAGCTAGTTAGTCTGCTTTGAGATGTTCTGGAAAATAAGATATAATATATGAAATTCAAGGATTTAGTATAAAAAAGATACAAATGTACAATTAGTGATTTTTATATTGATTACATGTTGTAATAATACTTTGGATTTGGGGTTAAATTAACACATTAAGATTAACTTTACATTACATGCTTCTTTTACTTTTTTTATATGTTTGCTAGGGAACTTAAAATATACACATGGATTACAGTTAAATTTCTGCTGGGTGAGTGCTGCTATACTCATCACTCATATAAGGATCAGGACAGCTTTTCTTGCTGGAAGGGCAAGTGAGAGGCCATCACAACAGCACTGGGGATTCTCTCCACCAGCCTCATACACCAGGCAAATAATAGTTAACTGGCAGCCTGGCAATTTTGTCCTAAATAAATTTCAGGAAATTGTGAATAAATGTTCCTGGGAAGAGATTTCAAACTTAGTTTTACAATGGAAATAGGTTGTTGGTTACTAATCTAGAGGGAAACCTGGACCTTGAAGTTTTCATGTTGTCATGGAAACAGGGGAGGATCAGAAAAAGTAGGAGATTGGAATTCTAATTCATCTATACCCTCAATTTTTCATGCTACTGAAGTCTCACTGTGTTCAAGGTCCTGTGCTTTTCATAGTGAGGCCCTTTACCAGACATTAGGAATTTGGGAATAAATGAAGAACATGTTCTTGGTAATATGGCTTCTATCTATTATGGGCCCTTAAGCTAGAACCTACCACTTAGTGCAACAAGGATGTCCTTCAGGATCAAGTAGGTAAGTGGACTTTGAGAAGCTAGAGTACTTACCCACCTAAATGCTTTCAAGTTAACAATTTAGAAAAAAATACTAAAATAGCCAAGCAAAACTAGTCCATTGGCTGGCATACGTAGACCACAAGAATGTTGAGAGATGGCACATCCTAGAAACTGCAGGGCTGGGACTAGGCTAAACTCTTGGTCTAGGACATTCTCATTTCTTTGTATAACGTTGCTCTTTATACTTTGGATCTTGATCTCTTTCTTCTGACAAGATTCTTTCCCAAAGATTGACATCCTAAGAGTACCCTTACCTGCTGTGGCTGGCCCTAGAAATCACCTCTCTCACCACATTCATCTTACAGCATAACTGTTAAATGACCCAGGGATCATATAGCCTTGATGGAGTGGGAAGAGGCTCAGTGTTTTTGTCCTCCTGCCCTTTGGGATTGTTTCACAGATTTGAGAGGCTGCTTGATGTTAATGTTCATAGAATCTTTGCCTGTTTCCCAGAGGTCCCTGGTTGTTTCCTTGATGCCAAGATTTGGGTCAGAGGCATTTTTTTTTTTTATAAGAACTAGTCACATTCTTAATCATGTTAATTTGACAAGTCAGAGCGAAGAGTAGACCAATCAGGCATTTAAAAATACAGAGGGATGTTTCTCTTGATTTGGTTTTAGTAGGTTAGTGCTGATGAAATGTAAATTAAATATCTACTCCTGGCCCTAATTCTTAGTTTTGGTTACTTCATTTTCTTTTCCTGTGTTTCCTTTCAACTTTTTCTCTTTTTGGGGTCTCTCTGTCTCTCTCTGTCTCTCTCTCTCTTTCTTTCTTTCTCTCTTACTTTTATAATTGTAAGTAGACCAATTTTAAATTAGAAACAAACTTCTTTTACATGTCAATCCCAGTTCCCTCTCCCTCCCCTCCTCCTCTGCCCCCCACCAACCTCTTATCCCAACTCCTTTCTGCTCTCCAGGGAGAGTGAGGCCTTCCATAGGGTAATTCAACGTCTGTCTTATCATTTGGAGCAGGGCCTAGACCCTCTCCAGTGTGTATAGGCTGAGAGAGTATCCCTCTGTGTGGAGTGGGCTCCCAAAGTCCATACCTGTGCTAGGAATAAATACTGATCCTCTACCAGAGGTCCCATAGATTGTCCAGACCTCCAAACTGACATCCTCGTTCAGGGGGTCTGGAACAGTCCTATGCTGGTTTCCCAGCTATCAGTCTGGGGTCCATGAGCAACTCCTTGTTCAGGTCAGTTGTTTCTGTGGGTTTCTCCAGCCTGGTCTTGACCCCTTTGCTTATCACTCCTCCCTCTCTGCAACTGGATTCCTGAGTTCATATAGCTAATTCTTGAAGGACAGCCTTATTTTTTTCTAGCATTAAGTATTCCTTAGAGGGGGTAAAGTATGCTCATTTCAGAGTTAGTGCATGAGTTAGAGTTAGAGAGTTGACTGCAGTGGATAGACCAACAAGACAGGCAGAATAATAGCATGAACACTTTGATGGCAACTAGAGACTTAGATTTAAGCAGAAGATTCACCAAAGCCTCCTTATCCCATCTTCAAGGAAGTATTCTCTGACCTTACCTATCCTGACTTTGAGCCGGGCATTGGTGGTGCATGTCTTTAATCCCAGCACTCGGGAGGCAGAGGCAGGCGGATCTCTGTGAGTTCGAGGCCAGCCTGGTCTCCTGAGCGAGTGCCAGGATAGGCTCCAAAGTTACACAAAGAAACCCTGTCTCGAAAAAACAAAACAAAACAAACAAACAAAAAACCCTATCCTGGTTTTGTGTATTACTTCTTTTGTATTTTTCATTTCTATAATAAATACTTTTAAATTACAATTTGTCAATAACATATCATTTCATATTACCATTGATTCTCATCCATTCTCCATCCCCTGACTGTAATATCTTAAAGAGTAGAGACTTTTTCTTTTATTCGGGGCATTTAGTTTAATACCTGGCATCTCCTTTATGTATTTATTAATTCAAATTGACTTGGAGATCAGATGGCCCTTCTACATGGCCCCTGTGATTTTATTCAGTAGTAGCAAAGAGAGACTGAGGAAGAAGCCTGATTTGAGTCTCCTGGCTCCACAGGTTGCCCCTTTTCTAACAGTCTGTTGAGCCCTAGGCAGGATGACTGGGTTAATCCTCAGGTGACACATTGAGCTTATCTCCTGCTTCAGAGCCTAAAATCTAGGATGACCAAGTGGGTTTGGTGCCATTGCAGAACATGTTTGCCCAACAGGTAATTGTTAAGTTCAGTCCATAGAGAGGATGGCTACCATTTGAAAGAAGATTTGGAGGGTTTTGTTTGTTTGTTTAATATGGAAACAAGCCTCTTTGTTTAGAGCTGGGAGAAACTGCTTTTAACCTGGCTTCTTGAAACCCAAGGTAAAGCAGTAAACTGGACTTGTTTGTGGCCTCACAAAACACATAATCTACTTAGATGAGGAACTCCTTGTTAAAGGATAGTTCTTATAGGAGCTGTAGAGGCAGGGAGATAGAAAATAGGAATTCAAGGAATTCATCTAGTTTCTGTCTCTAGTTCTTGGCCTAGTTATCTCCTGTAAAAGCATGAACTCATCTTTATCTCGAGTCCTATAACTCATCCTTCTGCTGCTTCTCAATACAGGGAGGTACAATGCTTTTAAATTTTAGGCCCATAGACTAATTATAGATGGTAAATTTTTTTTTCTTTTGGTTTTTCGAGACAGGGATTCTCTGTGGCTTTGGAGGCTGTCCTGGAACTAGCTCTTGTAGACCAGGCTGGTCTGGAACTCACAGAGATCCACCTGCCTCTGTCTCCCAAACGCTGGGATTAAAGGCTTGCGCCACCACCACCTGGCTTTTGGTAACTTTTCTTGAAAATGAGTTGCTATTAGGTCAGCTTTTTTCTTTATGGTAGTTTTCCTCTTCTAGTAAGGATTTAGAAGACTTATAAATCATGATAAAATCTAAAAAAAAAAATCAGGGAAACTGTCTCATGTCAAATATTTTAAGGGCAATGTTTCCTACAAGTTTATACTTGTCCCTTGCTAGGCTGCCTAGCCAGGACCATAGAGTATTAGTAGCCCCATGCATCTCCTGAATCTGCTTTCCCTTTTGTACTTGCCACTCTGCTCCTCTCCATATTTTGCAGCTTCCTAATAAACAGGAAATATGTGCCCTTCCCCTATAAGTTAATCATCAGCTCGGTCTCTGTCCTATAGTAGTTACCAGTGACTTAAAGTACCATGAACAAGAATGGTAGAAGATCTGGCTGCAAGTTTTTGGAGAATGACAAAGTATCCTGTGTACTATAACCAACTCCCTCCTTGTCCCATGCATTGTTGTTCCTCACCCAGTCAGAGGGTTAGCATCCATCTGTTAGCTGAGCCATGTGGTCATATGGATATAGTGCCTTGAAAGATATAGCTCCTTGAAGGATATAGCGCCTTGAAGGATATAGTGCCTTGGAGGATATAGTGCCTTGAAGGATATAGTGCCTTGGAGGATATAGCTGAGCAGTACAGTCAGATAGATAGAATGCCTTGAAAGCTATAGCACCTTGAAGGATATAATGCCTTGAAGGACATAGCACCTTGAAGGATATACTTGAATAGTATAGTCATATAGATATAGTACCTTGAGTCCCAGAAAAGCTGAATCTGGATATTGATTTGGCTATTCCAGGCCGAGCCTGAACCTCCATCTGACTCTGTTGTGAATCTATTATTTGTGGGCCTTTTGCTGTCTGTCCCATTAGATTTAAATATGTTGAATGCCATTTGAGTTCTGTAACAGTTGTTGTTCCTATGCTTTAACACTTATTCTGGAATTAACTGTAGTAAAATTTTTTTTTCCTTCAAATCTGAAATAATTGCCATGGTCTTTTTCAAATGAATGGTTACTATCACTAAACAAAGATGCACTTGAATATCTGAATCCTTACCAGAAAAACAAAATGGATATGAAAGAAACATTCCATGTTTGTCTTTTCATTGTGTGTATGGTAGTTAAACATATACTTGTTCATCCCTAAGCCAGAGTCTAGTGCTGAATTTTGTGGAGGTTCAAGTTAAGAAGTCACTAATTGACCTTACTTTATCCACATCTCAGGAACTTGTCTCAATACTGATGCCTTTGTACTTGTTAAGAACATAAAAGATTTGATTTGGTTTTGAATCAGTATTTTAAAGGGAACCAAGGGAAGAGCAGTGGAAGACTGGTCAGGGTGGAATTTTACTGTCTTTGAAGGCATTGTTCTTATCCCTGCTTGACAGCTTGGTCTGATTTAACTTTCCTGTTTCTTTCTGATCTGAGTGTACTGTTTTCCTTTTTCATGAGCTACAGGATAAGAGCCAAGCCAGGAACCAAGGGCATGTGTCAGGTTTGAGGCCTATACATGAGGTCATTCCAGGCAGCACTGTGGGCTAAGCCAAAGGCCTCAGCTAGTAATAATTGCTAAAAACCAATAAAAAAAAAAAGAAAAGAAAGGAAGAAAGAAAAAAGGAAAAGAAAGGAAAAAAAACAGGACAGGATCTTCTAAGGCAATTTCTACAAGGCATCCCAACAAGAAATAAAAGAAAAAAAGCAAAGAACCAACACCTCTTCTGAGGGGGGAAATGAAACGATTGTTGCGAGAGTCTGAGGAAGAAATCATGCTTACGTTGGGACCTTCATCCAGCCTCTCACCAGATAAGGTTAGGGCAGAGACTATATGTGGTTCCAAAAGCAAGTCCACAGGTCCTACCGGATCCTTGCCAGAAGACAACTTCCTGCCCCCTTGCTGTGAGTCAACATACTCCACCACTACTGGAGAGAGAGATGGGGACCTGGCTCAGCTTTGTAGCTTTGAGCAGCAAGCCAACAACCGACTTCCTCTGGCCTCTGCTGCCTGTGTTTCAGGGTCTGATTCTCGGGAACTCTCACCTGCTAGCTGTTCAGAGCCTTCAGAGAGAAACCAAGCCAGTCCCCCTTTGTCCAGAGGCCGTGGCCAAAGCTGTAGCCATGAACAGCAAGAACCTTTGGGAGATGTAGTAGAATATATCATCAGAGAGCTGCAAGGTATCAGTCGTCTTCAGTCTGAGATTGCTGAGCTGCGACAGCACTTGAGCCAAGTCCGGGGCTCTGTGGATGAAGTGTCTAGTTGTGTAGACTCAGTATTGAGTGAAATAGGAGGCTTACACAACATGGGTAGCAGCTCTCTGGCCAAGGTGTATGATGGGGAAAAGGCCCAGGAACCCCACGTAGAAAGATCCAGAGAGGAAGCCATACTTTATCTATATGGACTTCCTGAACATGATGGGGAAAATACCATGGATCTAGTGGACAACTTCCTAGCTAAGCACCTCTGTATTAATGGTATGCAGTGCAACAGGTACGTCAGAGAGGCATACAGAGCAGGCACAGCTCCTGCCCCCCGGCCCACTGTGGTGAAACTTGTCCATCTAGAGCACAGGGACCTCATCTTGCAGAAATCCATCCTCTTACAGAGTGTGGGGGTCAGGGTTGCTACCAGAGAAGAGCCAATATGGACACAAGAATGTAAGAATCCCACAAAGGAATCTCTATCTTGCTTGCAACAACTTGAAGACCATAGTTGGAACTCTTTAAACCAGGGTAAACCAACTCTTCAGATGGAAACAGGGAACAGAAGATACATAATGGGACCACACCAGATGAGGACTCAGAATCAACATAGAGGACCCCAGGCTTCTGAGCAGCAAGGCCTTTGCTTCCTACCAGAGGAAAGTTTAGCAAAACAGAGTGATGTGTCTAAGCCACAGGATGAAGTGGAAGGAATATCAGGAGCATCCTGGGTAATCAATGAAAACTGTGGTGAATTGTCTCCCCTCTGTCAATTTGAGGAGTCTTCCTCAGTGTTAATGTCAAAAGAGGAAGATTGTGGAAAATCACAGATTTTGAAACAGGACAGCCAAGGACATGAAACATGTGAAGTAATAAAACAACAACCTGACTGCAGCAATAAAAGTAAGGACAGCAGTTGCTTGTCATTGTCCAGATCACTGAATGCAGAGAGGGTAAATGCAGAGGATATGATTCTAGGCTGTGAAGCTGGACTTGATATTCTGAGTTCAAGGCAGCTGGAGGACCTTTTGGCAGACAAGTCTAGAAGGTTTACAACTCTGAGCTCTGACAGCACAGTGGAGGAAATGATCATAGGGCCTGAGACTTTCAGTAACATGGTTCATATTGACCTAAATGAAGAAGAGAACTGTGCTGCCCAGGTCCTTAAGGATGTCTTTGATAAGTCCTCCTGTGTTCTAAGTGGCTCCCAGGAGGATGAGGATGTAGAAATTAAATTTTACTCTACTAAACTGAGTCGAGCAATCCACCACTTTCGTTTGGCTCTGCAGGGGGTGTTTCAGAAGCTGGAGAACAATGAATCCATCAGTCCTGAGGATCTGGAAAGCAACGAAAGTGGTTCCCAGTCAGAGACCAGTGATAGACTTTTCAGGACAGCAAGTTCAGGAGGTGCCCATGATTGTTCAGGGGAGAGTCCTGCAAGTCAGGGGAGTGAGAGCTTTCTCAGTGTGGTCTCTGGTGGAGTAGGCCTCTCTACACAGGGTGATCAGACACCTCAAGACCCAAGCAACTTCTCTCTTGCTTCTAATAACTCAACCCTTGCAAACTCATTGCTCAGTTTTCCTCTAGCCCCATGTCTGGGAAATGAGACTTGTTCCAGGCCTGACTCTCCTGATCAAGGCAAACTGAGTTTAGAGCAAGTGTGTGCAGAGACCATTTACCTCAACAAATGCATCAACAATTTTAAAAATGTTCTAAGAGAGAAAAGACTGAGACAGAAAAAACTTTTGCAAGAGCTAGTACAAACGGCAAACCATCTTTCAGTAGAAGACATCCCCTCAGGTATTCTGAGTTTTTGTGTAATGGGATTCCAGATGGCTCAGTATGACATTCATCTGCATGGTGGCAAGTTTCACAAAGTGATAGGTTGGTCCTTGTCTTGAATCAGTATAAATTATTTTAATACAGACCTTAAGAAAATCTATGGGAAATAGAAGGAAAGAAGGTGCTAAGGTAATAGGGAATAAGTTCTGGTCTCTGTCCTTAGGACATTTCCAATCTATTGGGGGAACCATGGAAAGTAATCTTTCAAGAGAGAGAGGAACATTTGGACCATAGTAGGCTATAGTCATAGATGTGGGAAGCAGAATGGGAAATAAAGCACATTTATTCCTGGGGCATAAAAAGAATCCTATATTGCATTTTAAAATACATTTTTTCATGGTCTACTTTGAAAAATTCCCATTTCTCCAGTAGTTGTTGGTGCTTCTTCATGGTCACCATTCTAGTTCTGGCCTTGCCCACACAGAGCCTTGCTTCTGACTTGGAGCACTCAGGAGCTCCAAGTACTTCTAGTACTGACCCTGCCTAAGGGCTCAGCTGCCCTCCATGGAGCATGGTCCCCTTTTGCTTTCCCCAGGTACCTGAGAACTAAAATGAAAAGTGTTTTTTAACAGCAGGAAACGAAAGGACTTGTTTCTAGGCAGCATAGAAATATGTAGTTTTACATTTTCTTCTTCCAATCAAAATTAAATTTATCCAAAGAGCATATGCTATATTTATCCAATTTTAAATGTAAATGGGGTTATCCTCCTTTGCATATAACCTGATTAGGTTTCCCAAGACAAAATTAAAATGGAGAAACATATCTTGTTAGTAGAGGTGTAAGGGATCAGGTACTCATACAATACTGATGGGATGGGATGATATAACTTCTAAGGAAAGCATTTGGGAAAATGTATCAATGTTATAAATATACACACCTTTTGAGCCCTCAGCCTCACTTCCAGGAATGTATCCTACAGACATATTCTTACATGTGGAAATGGCATATGTACAAGGCTATTTTTGAAGTATTGTTTTTAATGGTAAGGATTGAAAACAACCTAAATGTCCTTTAAATATATAATTAAATAAAATTTTGTCACACATAAAAAATGGGAAGCAGTACCACATAGCTATAAAAAAAAGTGAGGTAGCTCTTAATTCAAATGGAAAGCTAGCTAAGCTTTGTCAACCTGAAAAAAAGCATAGTGCAGAATGTTGTGTCTGAGATGCATCCAGACACACTCCATAGGGTCTGCTATAGTATATAATATTGAGGGAAAGATACATGAAAAAGTGGTGCAGTCATGTATTACTTGACAGAAATACAGCCTGAGAAAGGTACTGTTGGTAACCTCCTCATTGTGTTAGCATTAAAGCATACATACACAAACCTAGATGGTATAGTCTACAGTAGACCTGGGCTACGTGACATACAACATTCTTATATGTAGCCTGTTGTGCACTCAAATGGTATGTAGCACATGGCCATATATGGTTCTCCATGGGAGGAGGTTTATTGGATGAATAGGATGGGGTTTTCTTTTTTTAATTTTTAAATATACTGTATACCTCTTTGTGGAGGCATTGTTAAGGATTCATGGGACTAGGTTCGAATATTAAATATAATTTATTTTGGGGAAAAGTCACTTACACAAGAACCACCGTAGGTTCCCGCTCTAAGGATCCACACAGGCTGCTTGCTCCCTGTGACCTGCCCGTACAGGAGAGAGCCACCTGCCTGGACCCCAGACCTACACTCACTCCCCGTCACGTCCTCACCTGTGACCACGCCCAAACAGGCATGGTCAGCACTACAGGTGCGGGTGGGGTGGATATCTCACTACAATTCCCGTTTTAGTCTAAAGAAAAAGATCTAGGCTTGATACAAAACTATATACAAAGATAGCAAATATCATGTGTGCTCTAGGAGAAGGAAAAGTAAGAACATACACATTTAAGACCTATTGCCGGTGAAGCAACTAGAGCAAAAGGCAAATACTGTATATTCAGTCCTAGGGTAAAGGCATAACAAAGATTACTATAGAGTTGTCCTAAGCTGGAAAGTTTAAGTCTTGTACCTAATATTTCTATCTAGGAGGAGAGAACAATAATTGTGACAGTCTAATCTTCAGCCTTATTAAAGTCCTGAGAAGGAGAATAACAATACTAGGGTAGGCAGGAAGTACAGGCAAACAACTTACAAAAGGTGCAGCAAAGACAGAAACAGCAGGCTACCTGGACAGTCACCTAAAGTCTCACAGCAGCATAGGGGTGACCAGCTTTGGCTGAGACCTGGAGTATCTGACTGACCAACACAGAAGCAGGGAGGTAGAAAGGCTGTCTTATCCTGATTTGGCAAGGTTCAGCAGTCTTCTAATTTATCTCCTGCAAGCACAGTAGGACAGCATGTCCAAAGTCAGTGATCAAGGTGGGGCAGTTCTTTGCCCAAGAGGCCAAAGGAGAGGAGAGAATGGACTCCAGAAGGAGTAACATTGGTGCCCAACATTTTCTTGGGAATAGTTTGGTGCTGTCAGAAACAATTGTGTCTCATGTCAATGGAGTACTAATATTAAAACATTTAAATGCCATATTCTGCAGGTCTATGAAGTGTTTGAAGATCAAATATCTATGTCTGATTAATCTCATAGATAAGAAACATGGGTGGTAATAGTTTGTAATTCTCAAAAATATAGTTGTACAATGACTGTAGCTTCCCAAAATAACTTAATCAGGACAATGACTTTAAAAATGTAACTATATACATATATATAATTCTTTTTTTGATTATTTTTATTTTGGGTTTGTGTTTGTGTGTGTGTGTGTGTGTGTGTGTGTGTGTGTGTGTGTGTATGTTTTGTTTTGACACAAGGTTTCACCAAGATCAAAGATCCTCCTCCTCCTGCCTCAGCCTCCCAAGTGTTGGGATTACAGTGTGTGCCACCATACCCAGTTTATACTAGGTGATTTTAAAAATGAAAATGGGACAAACAAGAGTGTCTGAGTAGGTAAAGGGCTGACCATGAAAATTTGACGACCTTAGTTTCATATATAATTCTTAATAACAGAGATAGAACTGAAATGTCTTGACTAGAGGTATAAGTGCAAAGTGCAATATGATAAAATATCTTAAGTTTTATCAATATACAAAATGTATATACATCAAGATAGTTTTATATTTGTGTGCAAAGCATCATAAACAGAAAGAAGACTCTAAACAGTCAATATGATAATCTAACAATTTATCTATAGCTAATAGTTGCTAAAGTTAGTTCACTAGAAAATATGTTAATCTACCTATATCCCATCTTAACCATACCTTTCTCATCCATACCCTAAAACTTATCTAAAAGAGATAACTCAAGTCTGAGCATCACCTTCTATACCCAACCCTAAACAACTAAAACCAACCTTATGCAGGTGAATACTATCCCTTAAAGCCAACAGTAGGGAAAGGGGGCGTTGTTTTCTTAGGATTACTTCCTGCTGAAATGGGATGATGAAAACTCCATGGGATCTTGTAGGAAAAAAAAATTAGAGCAACACAAAGTCTGGAGAGGTCTAGCCATAACATTTGTAGCTAGTCTCTGCATGGCGGGAGATGCTTGACTGAAGTTCTTATCTGAAGCTCTGACCAGAGTGTAATAAGAAGGTGCAGTGTTTCGGCTAGCTAGTCTGGAGTTGTCTTGAGCCTTATAGTCCCAAATGGGTTTTAGGGTGGTGTTTGTTAGTTCAGAGGCATCAAGTTGAATCAAGAGGAATCAATGAAGTGAGGCCTTATCTTCTATCTGGAGAGTTCAAAGAATGCTGCAAGAAATTTTTTGTTTGCTGTGGAGGACTTAAACATTAATATCAGCACAGAAAGTTTAACTTCCATAGGTAAACATACAGGGAAAGGTAACAATAAGGATGAAATTAAGAAAGAAGAAAATTAAGATTTTTGAGAATATAGAGTTAAAACAATAGTAATCCTAGATTTTGTTTTCTTCTGTCTTACACCAATGGCCTTTTGATATGAGACAGAAGCTCTGAATTTTATTTAAACAACTGAATTTGGAGAAGGAGGGCCAAGTCCAACTCCAAAGCCAAGTTTGATTTTTTTATGTGAGTAGGTACCACGATAGTTCTGGGAAGCAGGGAAACAGAAGACAACAGCTTAGTATAAATATTTTACCATATGTCAGATTCTTCTTTGTATGATGGTTCTTTCTGGGTAGCTATCCTGTCTTCTTTAGGCATCTACATGTTTGGTGTCTTTTTTATTTTTGGAGATGGGTTTTCTTGTAAAGACAGGAACAAAATACTCCCCCTACCTTTGCAAGGTCTCCATACAGCTCATGGGATATACCTTGGTGGATGACCTATCATTTCTCCTCCTCTAGAGGTTTCTCCTGTTTAAACTGGATCTTGATCAACTTTGACGGTATCCAAAGCTTTTCTTCTCCTGTAGAAACAAAGGCAAAGCCCCTACCCCAACATAACATATATCCTGGTTTCCATATTGAGGTCAATACATCTGTGAAGTACACGGAGTAATTTAGTTCAGAAGTTTTTTCTATTGTTCAGTGTTTTTCTGCTGCTGTTTTCCCTTTCTCATTAGCATTAAGAAAGTTTAATGTTAGTAAAGCATTATATAATCTGTGTTTGGGGGGGGTCTTTGTTCCCCCTGCCTGTTTAAAGTTCGATTAGATCTCTCAACCATTGATTGTCCTGTAGGATTGTGTGGTATACCAGTTATATGCTTTATGTTATAATATTTTAAAAAGCTGTTTTAATTTGGTGGAGACATATGCTGAAGCATTGTCAGTTTTTATTTGTGCAGGTATATCCATAATAGCCATCACCCCTACTAGGTGTCTAATAACAGAATCAGCCTTTTCAGAGCTCAGGGCAGTGGCCCATTGAAACCCTGAAAATGTGTCTATTGTATGGTGCACATATTTTAATTTTCTAAATTCTTCAAAGTAAATAACACATCCATTTGCCAGATTGCATTTCTATGTATACCTTTAGGGTTACTACCTGCTGGTAAAGGAGTTTGGTTATAGAAGGAACAAGTAGGAAATTTCTTTACTGTTTCCTTAGCTTGTTGCCAAGTGATGGAAAAATCCTTTTTCAAACCGTTGTTATTCACATGGCTTTTTTTTTTTTATGAAATTTTGAGACCTCCAGTATTTAAGGACTTAAATAATATGAATGGTAATGTCAAGTCATAAACTTCAATTTAGGATGTAAAAAATTTAAATCATCTCTCTGCTTCCTCTCTACTCTCCTTCTCTGTTTCTTCTTGGCTCTTTCTCACCTATGCACTCTCTCTGCCTCTATGGCGACCAGCCATGGCGGTCAGCCATTACCCCTGTTCCTCTTCTCTCTTAGTCTCCCTACTCTGCCAGGCCCGTATAATAAACTAGTCAACATGTCTCATCCCTCAGCTTTCTCTTTTCCTTCTTTTTAAATAAAAACATTACATTGGTGCCCGTCTTGGTTTAGGCTCTCTCCTTAAGCTCTCCTGAAGCTTGCTGGTGGGATAGGCTTTCTCTCTAACTTCTCCTGCCCTGGGCATGGTAAATTTCGGGGATCCTAAAATCTGAACTCATAACCCACTTCCATCTCGGCTTTTCCTGGCACTTCCTCCTAACTGCAGCAGTCTGAGATGCCAGAACTCTGTACAATTCAACTCGCTGCCTTTCCAACTACGGATCTCTGGAACTCACTCATCTGCCTGTTCGCTGCAATCTAGATTCTTGTAAGTTCCAGGGAGCTGAATTGGATCCAAACAAACAGGTCTAAGAGGCGTCAGGGAGTTCTGTACAGCCTGGACTGCAATGAAACAACCACCTATCCCAGGACGTGGCAGCACCCCAACCTTCTCGGGTCCCCCAAGGATGGTCAACGCCCCCCACGTCAGCAGGAAGCAGTCTTGAGAATTTGACGCCCTTATTCCTTAATCTGCCATGTCTAACACCCACCTTTTTTTAAAAATAATAAGTAGTGGTGGGAATGAAAGGTTCAGGCTTTGACGATGATCGGCTCTACCTCTTTAAGAGACAGTCCCTGTCCCCTGACAACAGTCAGGGCATGCACAAGAAAACGTGCTACATCATCACTGCGTCCCCCGTCCCCCATGATGACTCTGGGCATGCATGGAACTTCAGTGCACATGCGCAGTCTTCCCTTTAAAAGTCCCAACTTTCTTGCTTTTCTCTGTCTCTGCTTCCTCTCTACTCTCTTTCTCTGTTTCTTCTTGGCTCTCTCTCACCTATGCACTCTCTCTGCCTCTATGGCGACTGGCCATGGTGGTCAGCCATTACCCCTGTTCCTCTTCTCTCTTAGTCTCCCTACTCTGCCAGGCCTTATAATAAACTAGTCAACATGTCTCATGTCTCATCTTTCTCTTTTCCTCTTTTTAAATAAAAACATAACAGTAGCTCTAACCAAGCAAGTGAAAAGTCTGTATGAAAAGAACTTCCAATCTTTGATGAAAAAATTTGGAGAAGATAACAGATGATGGAAAGATCTCCCATGCTCATGGATCAGTAGGATCAACATAGTAAGAATAGCCATCTCACCAAAAGCAATCTACAGATTTAATACAATCCCCATCAAAATTCAACACAATTCTTTACAGTCCTTGAACGAATACTCAACTTCATAGGAAAAAACAAAACAACAACAAAACCCACAGAATATCTAAAACAATCTTGTACAATAAAAGAACTGCTGGAGACATCAGCATCCTAGATTTTTATGAAAAAAAATTAAATCATGTCACTGTCTTTTCAAATATCCCTGGAGCTGTTCCTGATACCTTATATATGTGTAAAACAGTCCACATTCCTTCACTTGTCATTACTTCAACTGGTCTCTGGTTTATATTTTCAGATTTATCTTCTCTTGTTCTACTGTACCCCTTTGCAAAGGAAACTTCTGTCTCACAATTTGCCTTGCTTTTTCTGTTTTCGGTGTATTTGCATGTATGTGCTTCCTTCTGACCTTTGGCACTGAATTTGCCATATTAGCTTACCACATTCTCTCATTCTTTAAGGTGCCCAAAGCACCTTCTATAATTCCCCTTCTATAAGGGATTTCGTTTCTTCTTTACTCTGAAGCCAGCTTTTTTCTTCCTTGAATATCCAGAAATTACTTCTTTGCAGCAGCAAAAGAAACACTGTGGTGTCAAAGCAGTGCATCTTTATGACTCCTTGAAGCCCGAAGGAGAACTGCTGGGTCAAAAAGTCCTGAGATGACTGCCATACTTAAACTGCTGGCCTGTCTTTAATCCTCCTCTTAATGAGTCAGTCAGCAACTAGACACAACGGGTAGTCATTTTCTTATTTTTATTATGAAAGCCTTAATGTTGTAATTTACATATCATAAAATTGCCCTTACATCTCTTCAAAGGTAGTCTAGCATTTTAGCTTGTTTACATATTCACATATTTATAAAACCACTCATTATCTAATATAAAAATACTTCCAACATCTTTTGTTTTGTTTTATTTTGTTTTTCGAGACAGGGTTTCTCTGTATTGATTTAGAGCCTATCCTAGCATTCACTGGCCTCAAACTCACAGAGATCCACCTGCCTCTGCCTCCCAAGTGCTGGGATTAAAGATGTGTGCCGCCAACATCCGGCTCATTTCCAACATCTTAAGAAGCCCCATTAGCAATCAGTCTCCCATCCTTCAGTCTCTGACAACCAATAATCTACTTTTCTGTTGTTGTTGTTCTGCATAGTCTCCATAAATGAACTCATATAATAGCAGACACTTTGTGTCTGGTTTCTTTCATTTAGCATGTTTTTTAGTCTCACTCGTGGCTTTGCACATATCAGTACTTCATTTTTTTTGTGTGTGTGACTGAATAATATTTATTGATGGTCATTTGGAGAATTGTTACCACCTCTTGTTCTTAAGAATAATGCTGCTGTGAACACGGAGTTATGTGTCCGTTTTGTGTGAATGTGTTTGTTGTGAGTTAGTACCCAGGCTGCTAGGATTACAGGCTTACTTACTGTACCATGTCCACATTGGACATGTTTTCTATTCCCTTAGATATTTACTCAGGAGTAGAACTGCTGTTTCCTGTGTTAGTTCTATGTTTGACAAGTTAGGGAATTATGAGAGAGTTTTCTAGTATGATTACCCTATTACCCTATTACATACCTTTTTTTTTTTTTTTTTTTTTTTTTTTGAGACAAGGTTCCACAGTATAGCTCTGGCTGTCCTGGAACTCACCTTGTAGAACAGACTGGCCTCTAACTCATGGAGATCCTTCTGCCTCTGTCTCCTGAGTGCTGGGATTAAAGGCAATCACAACCACCACATAGTTGTTATATATCTTTAACAGCAACATAGGGTTTTAATTTCAGACTAGTGTTGGCAACAATTTTTGTCTTTTTGATCACTCTTGTGATTGTGAAGTGGTTTCTCAATGAAATTTTGATTTGCATTTCCATAGTGGCTAATTTTATTAAATATCTATGCGTGTGCTTGTTGGTCCTTTTTATATAACCACTAGAGTAATGTCCATTTAAATTTTTGGCACAACTGGTTGCCATGGGGGACAGAGGCAGGTGGGTCTCTGAATTCAAGGCCAGCCTGGTCTACAGAGTGAGTTCCAGAACAGCCAGGGCTACACAGAGAAACCCTGTCTTGAAAAACAAAATCAATAACAACAAAAAAATTGGCACTTTTTTGGGGGATATTTCACATTCAAACCAAAGTCTTGTTTTTCAAGACTTACAGTCCTCTCACAAATCTTCAGAGGTATCTAAAATTTATGTTCTTGGAATATAACATGTTACCACTCATCGTTTAATATTTTAAGAATATTAAAATAGAATTAGCATATTAGAATTTGGCACAAATTTAAAAAAAATGTTTACTTGTTTATTGTTAAGATGTATACAAGCAAAAATCAAAGATGTACATAAGCTATTGGAATGTTCTGGATATAAGTGCATTCATTATCAGCTATATTACTTGTAAATATATTCTCTGGTTTTATATGTTTTTCATTTTCTTGATGTCTAGGGAAGCCTTTTTTTGATAAAATTTTATTACTTTAAAAAGTTTTACTATAGTAAAATATGTATAACAAAAATGTTAACCATTTTAAATAGTAAATTCTGTATACTCATATTTTACAACCATTGCCACCATCTATACACTTTTCCCAGATCTGAAGCCTTTAGATACTAACTACTCATTTTTCCTTCCAATAGTCTAGAAACTTTTTGTTTCTGTGAACCAACTGCTTCAGTGGATGAATTAGTATATTCATATAAGTAGAATCAAATGATGTTTGTCCTTCGAGGCTGGCTTATTTTGTCTTGCTTCTTGTCCTCTAAGTTCATCCATGTGTCAACATTTCTCCCAAGCAGTATGCTATTGTATGTACATATTACGTTTTACCCATCCGTTTGCCTGTTGTGAGCAGCTGGGTAGCATCTTTCTTTTGGCTGTGTGAAAAGCGCTGCTCTGACTATAGTTATAAAGGTGTGTGTTGAGTCCCTGCCTTCATTTCTCTTGGGTGTATGTTCTGAAGTGGGATTACTGTGTCAGACTTCTTCCACTATGGCTCTCTCTACATTATTATTATTATTATTATTATTATTATTATTATTATTATTATTTGATTTTTCAAGACAGGGTTTCTCTGTGTAGCCCTGGCTGTCCTAGAACTCACTATGTAGACCAGGCTGGCCTCAAACTCAGATCTGCCTGCCTCTGCCTCCCAAGTGCTGGGATTAAAGGCATGCTCTACCACTACCTGGATCTACCTTCTTTTTTGAGACAAGGTCTCTCCTCAAGCCCAGAACTAAAACATAAAATAGAGTGTAATAGTGGAAGATGTCCAACACAACTTTGACAAAAGTTCTAAGGCTGCTTTTTTTTTAAAAAAATATGCATATGTGTGAGTGTGTGCCACATATGTTTTGGTGCTGATGTAGACCAGAAGGGCCAGATTCCTGGGAGCTGAACTTTCAGAAGGTTGTGAGCTGCCTGACATGGGTGCTGGGAATTGAACCCAGGTCCTCTGGAAGAGCAGTCAGTACTTTTAACACTGAGCTATCTACACAGCCCCCTAAGGTCATTTTTTAAAGGATAAAGGAATAAAATAAATCATGGTGGACAATTTGACATGCATAATGCACAAGAGTGAGATTGAACCCTAACTAGCACAAAACAACTCTAAATGGTTATATTTTAACTAAACACACACACACACACCAAGCAAAAACAACTCTAAATGGGCCACAGACCTAAATATACGAACCCAAACCTATAAAATTCTTAGAAAAATACCCTGAAGGATGAAGGGTTAGGGAGATAGCTCAGTTTTAAAGTACATAATTTTATATCCCCACCAACAGTGCACAGGAATCCAAACTTCTCCATAGAATTTCTAATGTTTGTTTTCTTATGTAATAATAGCTGTCATAATTGATGTGAAGTAGCACAAAAAAGTCTTGAATTTTCATAAAATTCAACTTACTGACATTTTTGTGTTGATCATGATTTTGCTATTATAACTAAGAAACCATGGTTTAATACAAAATCACAAAGATTTAATATTTCATATATGTGTGTGTGTTATATGTGAGTGTGTGCTTGTTTGTGCATGTTACAGAGGTTACAGGACTAGAGGTTGATTGGGTATCTTCCTCTATTGCAGCGGTTCTCAACCTATGGGGGTTGCATATCAGATAACCTTCATATCAGATATATACATTATGATTCATACAATAGCAAAATTACAGTTATGAAGTGGCAATACAGTAATTTTATGGGTGGGGTCTCCACAACATGAGGAACTGTATTAAAAGGTCACAGCATTAGGAAGGTTAAGAAACAATGCTCTATTGTTTTCAACCTTATTTTTTGAGATAGGTTCTCTCTGAGCTTGGAGCTCATTGATTAGCTGGACTGTCCGGCCAGTGAACTCCAAGTATCAGCCTGTCTCTACCCTGCCCAACCCATACTAAGGTTACAGACATGTGCCACCATGCTCTGCTTTGTTTTTTTGTTTTGTTTTGTGTGTGTGGGGTGTGTGTGTGTGTGTGTGTGTGTGTGTGTGTGTGTGTGTGTGTGTGTGTGTGTAGCCTTGGCTACCCTGGAACTAGCTCTGTAGATCAGGCTAGCCTCTGATCACTGAGATCTACTTGCCTCTTTCTTCCAAGTGCTGGGACCAAAGGCATGCATTCAGATCCCCAACATGCCCTGCTTCATTCATAGATGGGGATCTGAACAGGTCCTCATGCTTGTACAGCAGACACTTGATTGAACCATTTCCCCAGCCCCTAATCCTTTGTATTTTCAAGAGCTTCATAGATTTAGTTGGTATATTTAGGTCGTCTGTGATCCATTTGTAGTTGTGTGTGCATGGTGCAGGGAATGGTTCAACCTCACATATATACAAATGTGCTAAGGCTTAGCACATTTGTCAGACATGAACTGGGCATGAGAGTAGAGGTTGTTCTTGGACTCTCATTCCTTCTCTTTGATTGTATGCCTTTATGCCTCAATTCTTTTTGAGACATTCTTTTCACTTGGCTTCCATAAAAGCTGTCTGAGCTCTTTCTCATTATAATTTTCATTTGTCATTGGTTTCAAGTTATGCTTGCCTATCTTTCTTTATCTCTACAACCTTGTAGCACCCTAAGGCTCAACCTTGCTACATTCTCTCTGTTCATATCAACTTTTGAAATGATAATCTTCCAACATTATGGATCTTATAGTCATTCTGAGGTTTACAGCTCAAGTCCAGACATCTACAAATACCACTCCACATCTACTCAGTATCATTATTAGGAAGTAAACAGGTGTCTCAAAGCACATCCCAGACCAACCTCTAGATCTTTCTCCTCAATTCCCCAACAACTCTGAAGTTTATCTAGTTTTCCTTACAGTAAATTGTGGTCATTCCTGACTTTTTTTTCCCCTCACAAACTAATATCCAATCCATTAGTAAATTATGCCTTCTCTGATGGGGCATATCCTTCTGTACATATGTTTCTCTTATTGGTTGATGAATAAAATACTGTTTGGCCAGTAGCCAGGCAGGAAGTATAGGTGGAGCTACCAGACAAGGAGAATTCTGGGGGAGAGGAAGGCAGAGAGGAGCCACCAGGGAGATGCCATGTAGTCGCTGAAAGAGTAACTTGCTGGAGCATTCTTCAGTTAGCCAAAACTACATGGAGAGATACAGTTTAATAGAAATGGGTTAGTAATTAAGAGAGAGCTAGCCAGTAAAAAGCCTAAGCCATCAGCCAAACAGCATATAATTTTTATTTTAAGTCTCTGTGTGTTTATTTGGGGCTAAACGGCTGAGGGACTAGTGGGACAGAACTGCCTTTTATACTTCTCTACCTTCAACTTTATTTATTTATTTGTTGTGCTCCCTCCCTCCCTCCCTCTCTCCCTCCTCCCTCCCTCCCTCCCTCCCTCCCTCCCTCCCCTCCCTCCCTCCCTCCCTCTCTCTCTCTCTCTCTCTCTCTCTCTCTCTCTCTCTCTCTCTCTCTCTTTGTGTGTGTGTACACATTTGCACATGCCAGAGGACAGCTTATAGGGGCCAGTTCTTTGTTTTTGGCATGTGGGTTCCAGGGGTTGAACTCTGCTGAGCCATCTTGCTAACCCATCTGCTACATTGTAAGCAACCACTTCTGCCGTCATCACATTCATTCTGTTTAAACCACCATTTTCTTTCCTTTAGATTGTTGCAGTAGTCTAACTGGTCTCCTTGTTTAAACTGCTGTCCCTCTGCAGTCTGTTCTTTCACAGCTACCACAGTAATTGTTATAAAAGATCATATCACTTCTTATTCAAAATCTTGAGTGATTTCTATCTCACCTAGAATGGAAATCAGAGTTCTTTTGGGAGGCTCAAACTGGCTGTTTTTCCACACCAATTATGCTGTCACCTTAGGCTTCACCCTTGCGTGCATTCTTCAAGGACTCTGAGTGTTCTTTTTATTCTTTTCCTCCAGGTCTTTGCCTGAATATTTTATTTATGAGACATCCTATCATTTTTTAATTAAAATTTTTGGGTTTTTTTTTGTGTGTGTGTGTTTTTTTTTGATACAGAACCTCATATATCCTATATTGGCATTCAGTTCACGGTGTATATCCTTGAACTGATTCTTCTGCCGCTACCTCTGAAAATGGTACAGGCTTCTGACATATTTTCTTTGGTTCTGGACAAAAGAAGTTTTCTTAGAAAAAGCCTTTTGTTTTCTAAGTCCTGAAATTTATAGATTTCTTTTTGTTAATTCAAGTGCTAGATTTGCTGAGCCTTCTGGCTAAACAAATATATAATACTTATTCTCAAGAAGTTCATAGATTCCTTGATCACAAGATGTTTTTAAGAAATTCATAGTTCTCAGGCTAGGGGATAGCTCACTTGATAAAATGATTGTTTACAAACTTTAGTATCTGAGTTTGATTTTCAGTACTCACATAAAACGCCAGGCACTGAGGCACATTCCCTACAATCCCCTAGCACTGTGGAGGCAGAGAGAGGTGACTCTCTAGGGTTTGCTAGCCAGCCAGTACAGCCAAATTTTGAGTTCTCAGTTCAGCCAAAAGACTCTATCTCTAAAAATAAGGTAAAAGACCAGCAAGATAGCTCACTGGATGAAGGCACGTCCCACCAAATTTAACAACTTGAATTTAGTCTCTGGGACCCATATGATAGAAGGAGAGAACTGACTCCTACAATTTTTTCTGACTTCCACATATATGCCATGGTACATGTGAATACTTGCATGCATTACACACATACAAATACACACACACACACACACACACACACATGCACACACACACAATAAATGTTTTAAAATGTAAGGTGTAGAATGATCAAAGAAAACAACCTTTACCTTTGGCATCTATATAACACATGTGCACAATTATAGATACAAGTACACAGTTTTCAAGAAGTATAAAAGGAGATGTTTTTACAGACAGTGCAATGAAACATACTATTGATAATGTACTGTCATAGAAGAGTCTACACAGAAGAGTGGGTATTATTGATACATGATGGAGAGATATCTTATTCTGCACTTAGAAGTCAAATAAGGGAATTTCACAGATATTTTAATATTTGAGCTCAGTCATAAAGAACAAGACCTGGTCTGTTCCATAAGCATGAGAGGGAGATGTGCATTCATTCAATGGGCAACATTCGGTAAGAATTTTGCATATGGGACAGATACAAAGGAGAGTCAGAAGGGTGAGTTATAATGGTGTTGAAATTTAAAATGAAGAAAGTACTTTATATGCTGTAATAAGGCATGGTGAGCCATTGATGCAGCCAAGCAAAGGAAAACTGTGATGAACATTTTGCAGTAGACTCTGAGGTATGAATTGGAGAGGACTATGTCCAGTGCCAAGGAGGTGAGCATAGAGTTTCTTGTTGTAGTCCAGATGAGAGGGGATGGATTAGGTCAGTGGCTATCTAGAATACAGATCAGAAAAAGATGTTGAAGATATTTAGGAGATACATTACAGAGGATTTAATGATCAACCCATACTGTTTTAGTTATTGTTTCTCTTGCTGTGAAGAGACACCATGACCATGGCAACTCTTTTTTTTCTGTTGTTGTTCATTTTTAAAAAATTTTATTAGTTCAAATTAGGAACAAGCTTGCTTCAGATGTCAATCCCTTCTCCCTCTCCCTCCCCTCCCCCCTAGTATCCCACCTGCCCCTAGCCATCCCCCTCCACTCTCCAGGCAGGGTAAGGACCTCAAAAGGGGCTCCCCAAAGTCAACCACATCATCCTGGGCCAGGTCTAGGCCCTTCCCCATGTGTCCAGGTCAAGAAAGCATCCCTTCACAAGGGATGGGTTCTCAAAATCCCTTCTTTTTTTTTTAAGACTTTACATATTTAATACAGTGCATTACCCCTGTACAAATGGAAAAAAATTAAGTTCAACATTCCATGGCAACTCTTACAATGGAAAACATTTAATTGGAGTGGCTTACATTTTCAGAGTTTTAGTCTATCATCGTCATAGCAGGACATGGTGGTCTGCAGGAGACATGGTGCTGGCTACAACTTGATCAGAAGGTAACAGGAAGTAGCTTGAGCATATATGAGCCCTCAAAGCCTGCCCCAACAGTGACACACTTCCTCCTACATGGCCGTACCTACTTCAACAAAGCCACACCTCCTAATAGCACCACTTCCTTTGGGCACCATTTTCTTTCAAACCACCACACATACCTACTGAATAAAAAAGAAGAATCCAATTGTTTTGCTGTGGGTGGGGGCGGATTGTTTCAAGCCTTGGATATAAGAAAGTAAGAGGAGTCATTTTGTGGTGGTGGTAGTGGTGTGTGTGTGTGTGTGTGTGTGTGTGTGTGTGTGTGTGTGTGTGGGTGTGTGTGTGTTGAAACATCCTTAATTTATACTAAGTATGAGAAAACCAGGTGCTATTCAGTAGTCCATTAATAGTATGCTAGACTAAGTAGGGATCTGAAGGTATGGTATAACTACTGTTAGGGGAGCAGCCAGGGAGGGAAGAGTCTAGTGTAATGACAGACTGACAAATGACAGTAGTATCCAGTTAAGATTCAACATCTGTATCTATTTGTCATATTCTCATGTGTATGATAGTGGAATTTGTCAAGGCATGATATGGTTAGTACTAAAAAAGAGAACAAAGATAAACAGGCCTTAGATGCCTTAATAGGACTTAATTAACTCCTAGATGAATGGGCATCAGGAAGAGCTGTGTTAGGCTGGCAGAACAGAATGAGTATATAAATATGTGGATTTTTGACTATGTGATAAAATGGAATTGTACAAAGTATATATAAGTCCAAGAAAGTTGGTGTGAGAGGAAAATTTGGGGATTGGGATCATGCAGCTGGAGTTCTCTTGTGCTGCCAAGTCCCGCTGCCCTTCTCAGCCCCCAAATAAGCACACAAAAGCTTATATTAATTATTAAACTGTTGACCTATGTCTAGGTCTTCTTATTGGCTATCTCTGTCTTAATTATTAACCCATTTCTATAAATCTATGTATTTCTACATGGTCTATCTTACCAGAGAAGGGTCTGGACCTGCTACTCAGTCCTCAGCTACATGGCATCTCCTGCCTCCTTGTCTTCTAGTCCCTACATCTTCCTGCCTTTATTGGCCAAACAATGTTTTATTCCTTAACCAATAAGAGAAACATATATACAGAAGGACATCCCCCATCATCTCCTCTTTTCTGTCTAAATAAAAAGAAAGGTTTTAACTTTAACATGGTAAAATTATATATAACAACACAGTTACCAAGCAAGAACTACAGTTAACAATATTTAGTCCATCAACACTTGCAAAATTCAAGAAAATATTCTATCATCTACCCTATCTTTGTGAGTCTAAAGTTTTATATGTAACTTATCTTTTATCATAACTAAGGAAAACCATAACCATAACTATCTGTCTTCAACTCCATCAAAGACCTCAGAAGGATAATATATAAACTCTAGAATTGACAGAGATATCTTGCTGCTTGGATAGTCACCCGAAGTTCTTCTGTACTGTTGGGGCATCTATCTTCAGCCTACAGGCCTAGTGTGTCTGGCAGACTTCTCAATGAAGCAGAAAATTTGAAACTGTCCACCTGTTTTGGAATTTTTTTTCTTTTTTTGGTTTTTTGAGACAGGGTTTCTCTGTGGCTTTGGAGGCTGTCCTGGAACTAGTTCTTGTAGACCAGGCTGGCCTCGACCTCACAGAGATCCACCTGCCTCTGCCTCCTGAGTGCTGGGATTAAAGGCGTGCACCACCAATGCCCGGCCTGTATTGGAATTTTGTCAGTCATTTTTCTGTGTGTCCTGCATTATGTCTGGCAGACTCTTCCATGAAGCAGGAACCCTGAAGGACTGTCCCATCTTGTTTTGGTAAATTCAGCAGTCACTTTCCTGTGGGTCCTCTGTCTAGTTTATACAACATACAGTCAAACAGTTCAGGCAAGAGCAGTTTCTTACCCAAATGGCTAGTCTCGCTATATTGAACACAGCTCCATATCTGAGTTTCTTCAATGCCCATCCTCCTTTCTGACATAATTGGTGTGTTGCCAGGAGCAGTTGTGTCTCACTGTCATGAAAAACCTTAAATCATTTTAAATGCCATATTCTGTA